>NW_019154093.1:67570005-67765303 GCF_002288905.1 Enhydra lutris kenyoni
GAGCCCAATGTGGGGCTCAATCCCAGGACCCTGGGATCATGACCTGAGCCGAAGGCAGAGGCTTTAACCCACTGAGCCACCCAGGCGCTCCCCATATTTTTCTCATTTAGTGCTCTGAATAAATCATGCCCATCCTTTCTGGCATGCCAGATACCTATGGATAGGTGTGCTGCCAATAAAATATTTCTACCATTGTATGTTACAGACCTCTTGTCCCAAGCTGCTTTCAGGATTTTCTCTTTGTCACTGAGACCTTCAAGTTTTACTATTAGATGATGGGGTGTTGACCTATTTTTATTGATTTTGAAGGTGGATCCCTGTGCCTTCTGGATTTTGATGTTTGTTCCCTTCATCAAGTTAGGGAAATTCTCTGCTATGATTGGCTCCAATATACCTTCTGCCCCCCTCCCTCTTTCTTCTTCTGCTGGGATTCCAATTATTCTAATATTGTTTCATCTTATGGTATCACTTATCTCTCAAATTCTCCTGTTGTGGTCCAGTAGTCATTTATCTCTCTTTCCTCAGCTTGTTTATTCTCTATCATTTGGTCTTCTGTATCACTAATTCTCTTTTCTCCCTCATTTATCCTAGCAATAAGAGCCTTCATTTTTTATTATACCTCATTAGTAACTTTATAAATTTCAACTTGGTTAGATTTTAGTTTTTTTATTTTTCCAGGAAGGGATTTTATTTCTCCAGAAAGAGATTCTCTAGTATCTTCCATGCTTTTTTGGAGCCCAGCTAGCACCTTGATAATCGTCATTCTGAACTCTGGTTCTGACATCTTAGTAATGTCTTTATTGATTAGGTCCCTCGCCATCGGTACTGCCTCTTGTTTTTGTTTTTGGTTTTGGTTTTGGGTTTTTTTTAAGGTGAGTTTTTCTGCCTTGTCATTTTATCCAGATAAGAACAAATGAATGAGAGAACAAAATACTAAAAGGGTAGCAATGACCCCAGAAAAATATACACTAGCCAAATTGGAAGAGACCCTAAACTAGAGGGAGAAGAAAGGAGGAAAAAAAATTATATTGGACTGGTGAATAGAACAGAGCCACACACTTGATTTTGGGTGTATTTTGGCCTATTAGAAGAACCTGTCTCCCAAAAATTTAAAGGAAAAACTTATATATACAAAAATAAGGGTGAACACAATGAAGGGATGGAATATGACTGTAAAGATGAGAATTTTAAAAGATTCTAAAAAAGGAATTGATAAGAAGTTGGTTGAAAAAAAGAAAAAAAAAAGAAAAAGAGGAAAGAATGTGATCAGGCTGGAGACTAAAACAAAGCCATGTGCTAGATTTAGGGTATATTTTGATTTGTTAAAAGAAACGGTATCCCAAATTTTAAAGAAAGAAAACCTTTATGTATACAAAAAATAAGTTTAAATACAATGAAAGTATAGGATATGACCATAACAATGAAAAGTAAAGATTTTTTAAAAAAGTATTTCAGCGCGCCTGGGTGGCTCAGTCATTAAATGTCTGCCCTTGGCTCAGATCACAATCCCAGGGTCCTGGAATTGAGCCTCATGTCAGGCTCCCTGCACAGTAAGAATCCTGCTGCTCCCTCTTCCACTCCCCTACTTGTGTTCCCTCTCTCTCTCTCTCTGCCAAGTAAATAAATAAAATCTTTTAAGTAAAAAGCATTAAAAAAGTATTGATAAGAAAAAATAGTTTAAAAAGTTTAAAATAGAAAAGAGGAAAATTTTTTAAAAAATAGAATGAGAAAAAAATAAGAAATTTTACTTTGAAAGACTAAAGAATCATGGGGAAAGAGCTATGAATTCTGTGTTGAATTCCCCTAGCTCTGGAGTTCCGCAGTTCTCATTGATTAGTGAACTTGGTCTAGATGGTCATTCTTGCTGACCTTCTCAGGGAGAGGCCTCTTGCAGTGATCCTCAAATGTCTTTGCCTAAGCCGGAATCGTACAGTCCTTTTCAGAGGTCAGGCTAAGTAATCTGCTTGGTTTTGCTCTCCATAGCTTTTGTTCCCTGAAAGCTTTCCGTACAGCTTTGGAGGACAGGAATGAAAATGTTGATTTGCCAATTTCCAGCTC
Source organism: Enhydra lutris kenyoni (assembly GCF_002288905.1). Taxonomy (NCBI): domain Eukaryota; kingdom Metazoa; phylum Chordata; class Mammalia; order Carnivora; family Mustelidae; genus Enhydra; species Enhydra lutris. Next base: position 67,572,064 of record NW_019154093.1, read on the forward strand.
CAATCTCTGACCCATAGGAGCTGTGAGCTCGAGGTCCCACTCCTCAGTGCACCCTCAGAAAAACAGTCAAGCACTCCCATCTCCCTAGTCTCTGGCTGTGCTCCGTGCTCACCAGCCTGTGACTGAGCATTTCTATCTCTGGCTAATGGCCCCGTTTGGAGTCACCAAACCCAGCAGATTCCTGCAACATGCTCACTTGCCACCACCCCTGGGGAGGAAGGTGAGTCTCCCTGGTTATGCCACTTCTGGTGTCCCTGCTCAAAGAGCAGTAGCCTGACTGTGCCACGGATCATGGCTTAAGGTAACCCCAAGCCGATAGCTTGCTCCTTGGCTCCATCTCTGTAGCCGGCTTCCCCACTCTAATACCTGGGAGCTCTGCCACCCTCAGGCACCCCAGGTCTTTCTGTGACCCTGAGGGACCTGAGACTACACTCTGTCCATGAGAGTTCCACCCCGCTCTTAGCCTCTGCAGTGCCATCCCTCAGTGGAGCAGATTTTCTATTCTGTTCCATTGTCCTATGTGTCTGTTTTTGTGCCAGAACCATACTGTTGTAATGACTACATCTTTGTGATATAGCTTGAAATCTGGAATTATGAAGCCTCCAGCTTTGCTATTCTTTTTCACTGTTACTTTGCTATTCAGGGTTTTTGTGGTTCCATACAAATCTGGGATTGCTCTAGTTCTGTGGAATATGCTGGTGGTATTTCTTTTTTTTTCTTTTTAAAAGATTTTATTTATTTGGGAGAGAGACAGAGATAGTGAAAGAGAACACAAACAGGATGGAGAGGGAGAAGCAGGCTCCTCACTGAGCAGGGAACCCAATGTGGGGCTTGATCCCAGGAGCCTAGGATCATAACCAGAGCTGAAGGCAGATGCTTAACCAACTGAGCCACTCAGGCATCTCACTGGTGGTATTTCCATATGGATTATATTAAGTGTGTGGATTGTTTAGGATAGTATAGACATTTTAACAATATTTGTTCTTCAAATCCATAAACATGGAAGTGTTTCCATTTCTCTGTGTCATTTTCAATTTCTTTGATCAGTGTTCTATAATTTTCAGAGTGCAGATCTTTTACTTCTTTGGTTAGGTTTATTTCCAGGTATATATGTTTTGTTTTGTTTTGTTTTGTTTTGTTTTAAGATTTATTTATTTATTTGGCAGACAGAGATCACAAGTAGGCAGAGAGGCAGGTAGAGAGAGATGGGGGAGCAGGCTCCCTGCTGAGCAGAGATCCCGATGTGGGGCTTGATCCCAGGACCCTGGGATCATGACCCGAGCCAAAGGCAGAGGCTTTAACCCACTGAGCCACCCAGGCGCCCCTCTTATGGGGTTTTGTGCAACTGTAAATGAGATTAGTTTTTGGTTTCTCTTTCTGCTACTTCACCAATGGTGTGTAAGAATGCCACAGATTTCTGTACACTGATTTTGTATCCTGCAACTTTGCAGAATTCATGTATCACTTCTAGCAATATGTTGGTGGAGTCTTTTAGGTTTTCTACATAGAGTATCATATCATATGTGAATAATGAAAGTTTGACTTCTTCCTTGCCAGTTTGAATGCCTTTTATTTCTGTCTCTTATCTGATTGCTGAGGCTAGGACTTCCAGTACTATGTTAAATGACAATTGTGAGAGCAGACATCACTGTTTTGTTCCTGACCTTAGAGAAAAAGCTCTCAGTTTTTCCCCATGAAGATGATATATGCTGTGGGTCTTCTGTATATGATCTTTATGATATTGAGTAATTTTCTCTCTATCCCTACTTTGTTGAGGATTTTTATCAAGAAAGAATGCTGTATTTTATCAAATGTTTTTTCTGCCTCTATTGAGAGGCTCATATGGTTCTTGTCCTTTCTTTTATTAAGGTAGTATATCACAATTGACTTATAGCCCAGGAATAAATCCCACTAGATCATGGTGAATAATTCTTTTAATATACTATTGGATTCTATTTGCTAGTATTTTATTGAGAATTTTTGCATCTGTGTTATCAGGGATAATGGCATGTAGTTCTCCTTCTCAGTAGGATCTTTGGTTTTGGAATCAAGGTAATGTTGGTCTCACAGAATGAGTTTGGAAGTTTTCCTTCCATTTCTGTTTTTTGGAAGTTTCAGAAGGATGGTTATTAACTCTTCTTCAAACGTTTGGTAGAATTCCCCTGGGAATCCATCTGGCCCTGGACTCTAGTTTGTTGGATATTTTTATTACTGATTCAATTTCTTTGCTGATTGTGGGTCTGTTCAAATTTCCTATTGCTTCATGTTTTGGTTTTGATAGTTTATATGTTTCTAGGTATTTATCCATTTCTTCAAGATTGCCTAATTTGTTGGCATACAACTGCTCATAATAGTCTCTTATAATTGTTTGTATTTCTGTGGTGGTGGTGGTTATGATCTCTCTTCTTTCATTTGTGGTTTTATCTACTTGGGTCTTTTTTCCTTTTTGATAAATCTGGCTTGGGCATTATCAATTTTATTAATTCTTTCAAAGAACCAGCTCCTGGTTTCATTAGTATGTTCTACTGTTGTTTGTTTCTGTATCATTTATTTCTTCTCTAATCATTGTTGTTTCCCTTCTCCCACCGGCTTTAGGCTTTATTTATTCTTCCTTTTCTAGTTCTTTTAGGTGTAAGTTTAGGTTATGTATTTGAGACTTTACTTGCTTCTTGTGTTAGGCCTGTATGGTTCTGTACTTCCCTTTTCAGGCCACCTTTGCTGCATCCCAAAAGTTTTGGCCTGTTGTGTTTTCACTTTCATTTGCTTTCATGTATTTTTAAATTTTTTTCTCTAATTTCCTTGTTGACCCGTTCATTCTTTAGTAGGATGCTCTTTAACCTCCATGTATTTGTGGTCTTCCCAAATGTTTTCTTGTAGTTGTCTTCAGGTTTCATAACATTGTGATGTGAAAATATGCATGGGATGATCTCAATCTTTTTGTACAAATCAGTTGAGGCCTGATTTGTGACCCAGGATGTGATCTATTCTGGAGAATGTTCCATGTGCACTTGAAAACAATGTGTATTCTGCTGTTTTAGGATGAAATGTTCTGAATATAATTGTTTAAGTCCATCTGGTCCAATGTGTCATTCAAAGCACTTGTTTCTTTGTTGATCTTCTGCTTAGATGCTCTGTCCATTGCTGTGAGTGGGGTGTTAAGGTCCCCTACTGTTAATGTATTATTACTCACAAATCACTTTAAGTTTGTTATTAATTGTTAATTGTTATTAATTGTTATTATCTGCTTTTATATATTTGGGTGTTCTCATGTTGGGGGCATAATATTTACAATTGTTACATCTTCTTGTTGGAAGAGTCTATCCCTTAATTATGATATAATGCATTACTTCATCTTTTGTTACAATCTTTGGTTTAAATCCTAGTTTATCTGATATAAGTATGGCTACTCCAGCTTTCTTTTGCATCTGTTACCATGAAAAACTGTTCTCCATCCACCCACTTTCAATCTGCAAGTGTCTTTAGGCTTAAAATGAGTCTCATAAGCTGCATATAGTTGGGTCTTTTTTTTATTTAATCCATTCTAATATCTTATGTCTCTTGACTAGAGAATTTAGTCCATTGGATATGTTAAAATTAATAAACCAATTCATTTAAAGAAAACCTAGAAGCCCAATAAAATGATATTTAGAATCTATTCAACTTTTAAAATTGGAATGATGCGGCCTCAAAACAAATGCTTACTCCACAATAGTGTTTCTCTAAGTCTCTGAAGTTGTCTAAGGCATACCATTTTTTGCAGATATGTTTCTCTACTCAGTTCACTTTCATCATCCAATTGTATCCTTCCTATTCCCTCAATGCTCTTTCCGTGGCCTCCTGAATTAACAACTCTTTATTTCAGGGTTTTTCTCAGGATATTAAAATCACATTGCACAAAATTCTCCTACTATTAGTCAAACTATCTTAGAACTCATAATATGATCTCCTTTAACTCTGAAGTTAACACATGCAGTCCAATTTTTATTGCTAAATAAGAATACAGAGTTTTTCAAGTAGGTAATTAAATAATTATAAAAATTTGTCACTTGCTGCATTTCATAGTGGCATCTACTGATGTAACCCCTTTAATTCAGCAATTTTACTACTCATAACCATCAAGGGTAAGCCCATAATTATGACTCTGCAGCTTAATAAGTGTTCATGTCTTGAACAAATTTTTTGGACACTTCAATAGCAAATACTGCTTGACAAGTGTTTATTGATGGATTTATACTAAAATTAAAAATAGTAATGCTATTAACAACTATTTTGTATTTGTCTATAGACTGAATCTATTACCAGAAACTAAATCAACTCAAGTGGCTACCCAAAGATAGTGCTCTTTAAAGCTACAAGATCATAGTAGGAGTGACGGTATAGAAGTTAGTGCAATGATTTAACAGACTATTATGCTAAACAAGCTTTTTGATTTAATCATGTGCAAAGCCATCTTGCAGAGCAGAAGGAGAAATTCATAGAGGGCTCACAGGAATTCCATCATAAATGAACAATATTTGGCCCACAGTACTGTAAAGACAATGAAAACAATCAGGATGGGAGAGCCAAGAGGCTAAGATTTAGTGATGCCAAATGGTCATCTGATAAATGAATGTTTGCCAAAGTGTTCCATGAGACCACGTATATAAGTAAGAAAAATGTGCCACAATCTGTAGGAAAATGCTAGGTATTATAGCAGAGAACATGGACTGGTTGTGGCTAACGTCTTCACGTCTTCATGAATTTTTTGCTGTGATCCTGAAATACCAAATTTTTGTATAATGAAACATTGTGATTGAAAGCAGTATTCTTACTAAATTATGGAACCTATAGAGCAGAAAACACCTGGTATTAAAAGTGATCTACATACAATCTATAATCACATTGAAGCGATGTTGTATTCTACCAATGGAACAGAAACTATAGCTGTCAAAATGTACAACAGTGTATACATAATTCATAAACCTGTTCAAGTAATTGAACTACAATATTTTGGGATAAAGTATCATTAAATATCAAATAGAAAAATACGGTTTAGAGATACTCAGGCTTTGAGGAGCTACTTTATACATCTGCTGAAGTGTTTGTTATGATATTGAAATTATTTTGTGCTTATAGAGACAAATGGAGCAATGATAGCTTCTCATGTTTCAATGATAGCTTCAAGTTCAGTAAAAATGTCCTTTTTTAACATTGAGGTGAGAAGAATCACACAAGTCATTTCCTTGTCATTTTTAAGTACTTCAGCATTTTTATGAATTGCTTTTTTTCATAGGTAATATAGTATATATTTCACAACTTATTTAGCTTGTTTTATTATTTCTTAAGCAGAAAAGATTTATATTACTAAGGATTATGTAAGAGGAAAGCAGTTACTTAACATACTGAAATAAAGTAAAGATGCTGGACAACAATAACATAGTAAACTCCATAAAATTTACTTGACAGCAAGGTATTTTTATGATCTGCACCATATAAATATTGGTGTAATGGAGTGAAAAGCATATTTAAAAGGTCTAGAGAATAACAATGAAAGGTGGAAGGAATTTTCTTTGTAAAGCTTTTATAATTCTAGGGCATTTCTCATTTAATATGGTTTATTTTTCCAAGTGATATATAAAATGACCTGGGGTACTCATGTTTACCTATTTCTAAGTTATGAATTGATTAACTATGACATTCTCACTTATTTTAATAATCTTATCATTTTAAAAGGCATTGCATTTTATATCTGCTTCTAAGCGAGGCAGATATTTTACAACGTTTATTTTATATGAATATAAAACTTAAAATATGGATAATTTTTGTTGTCATATGATGAAATAAGGTGATTAAAGTGTTTTGGATAATTCCATCAGGTTAATAATATATATTGTTAGGACTGAATTTGAACATTGTAACAGAATAAGTTTTATGACTATTCATTACAATCATTTAAATTAAGTTGAAATCTAAATTTTGCTCACACACATCAGTTTTCCAACCTGTTTTCAGAATTCTCCCAAGTATTTTCCCCTAGAATGTTTATTTACAGTTAAATTCATTGCCTTTAGTTATAATATTTCCCCCTTGTATCAAGTTAAAAATTCTTGAAAAACCTCAGTAGAATTATGTGCATATTTGCATGCATGTGTGTGCCCATGTGTATTTAAGGGTACATAGTAGTAACTAGTGTTTGCTGAAATCCTTACACTATACAGTTAAAATCTCATGAGGTAACTATATTTAGGTGATACTTTGATGGTCATGTGTTTTGGGTATGCAAATAAACTATTAGTGCTAAAATGTATATATAGTTAGGTCTTAGGTTAATATTACTAATTTACTTTAAAAGATCTTTGAGGGGCACCTGGGTGGCTCAGTGGGTTAAAGCCTCTGCCTTCAGCTCAGGTCATGATCTCAGGGTCCTGGGATCAAGCCCCACATCAGGCTTTCTGCTCAGGGGGGATCCTGCTTCCCCTCCTCTCTGCCTGCTGCTCTGCTTACTTGTGATTTCTGTCTCTCTGTTAAATAAATAAATAAAATCTTAAAAAAAAATCTTTAAATGCAATGAGAGATTAAACTCAGAATAACTTACTTTGGCAAAGGATTAAGTGTTTCTAGATACATTGATCAGATACATCAATTAATAAGACTATATTGAAGGAAAATATATTTCTTATCTTAAAAAATATTATAGGCATGGGCTATTATCTAGTTTTTATTTTTTGTAGAACAGTTTGGTTTCAAACATTTAATTTTTTATTTTATTTTTTTATTAAAATTCCAAATATTTAACATATCATGTATTATTAGCTCCATAGTTCTGGACATTTAAATATTTGGTAGTAGGATATCAAGCCTTTATTCAATTAATCGACATAAATAAAATTTCGAGCATCTACCAACCTGTGTATACCTTCCTGCAAACAAAATTTTGTGTTTTGGTAGGAATATTTCTGTTCTTGATTCTTTGAATTTGAGTTGTAAACTTGATGTCTCCTTGAATATATTAGTTAGAAAACCCAGGGATTGGTTGGAGGGAACAATAACTTTGATGCATCAGATTTCACTAAATGATGTATTGATCTCACCATTTAAATTTCATCATATAATCCTGGCAGATATTTTAATTCCATGTTTTTGGATATAAGCAGAAGAGTAACAGTGACAGATATTCATTAAAAAAAATTCTCTCAAACATTACTAATAAAGCTTTAATGTATTTCCATCTTCATGGTATGAAATTGGAATTTATGATAAATTATTTTCTGTGTAAAATTTATAATAAAACATTAGCTATTTAACATTATTTGTAGTATAGAATTTACTATTTATAGATATCATACCTATTTATATATTTATGCCATAGTAATTGTAGTATATTTGCTATAAAATGATGTCATAAACACCTACACTTAAAAACTAATGACTTTATTTGTGCATAAATTTCTATAAATTATATTTTTAAGACATTAGTAGTTCTAAGTCTTTTGCTACCAGATATTAAGCTCCTTTTTCAGAAAAATAAAACAAATAATTCCGCAAAAAATTAGGCAACACTTCTTCCAAGACATGCCACATACCCTATACACAAATACACATGTATTTAAATACATTATTATTGTTATTTTTCAAATTATTTCCTTCTTTCCTTAAGATTTTTATTAGATACTGAAGGACCTTGTATTGTTTTTTGATCAGATGACTTTGTCATAGCATTCCTATTGTGTTTGCAATTTCTTATTTACCTAATAATGCCTTTAGCATTCTTATTTCCCCCTTAAGGCTTATTGCTTTTTGTCTTTACTTTTTCTGAATAATTGAGTTGGATTTGTTTTGAATTCTTTAAGCTGTTTGGGTCTCTTTTATTTCTTTTTCTTCTTTTTTTGGAGGCAATGTTTATGCTTCTGGATCACCACATAGTGTAAAATAACAGTATACAAGATGTTCTACACATCTTTCTCCATTCCATTGTTTCATAAGTTGTTTGCTCTTATAGTTTTTATTTTTTTCATTGATTCAATAGACATTTATGATATTTTTATTTGTAGGTGATTTTAGTGTTGTTAGTGAAGGGGTGGTAGGATTTGTTCAATTGTTTTCATTAATATTTAGTACTACTGCATTGTGGTATGAGAGTAGATACTATGGAGTTTCTGATTTCGGAAATACATTGAGCTTTTTGGACTGGTTCTATAATAATTTATTCAATGAACACTTAAGAAAAATTTCTGTTCTCTTTATTTAGTAAAGTTCAGTGAATTTGTCTTATTCATTTTTAATACTTCACTGCTTAGAGGACTGCCTAAGACATAGGAAGGAACTGGTAAATAATTGTTGCTTGAGTGAAGTGTGTATTGAATAATTTAAGTTTAGAACATACATGACTGTATTTCAAGAATGTGTAACCTGGAATAACAGATTTTTAAAAATAGGGAAAATAGAATCCTGTCAGGCAGAATATGAAAAGGAAAAGTTCACTTAATTTTATTAAGAACAAACAGAAATAGTGAACAACACTTTATTTTCTCTTCTTTCTCTGTTGTTATGAATTTCACATACGTGGAAAATTAAAATTGTGGTAGACTCAAATGTAAATCGACATCTTGATTGACTATTTGAGGGAATTTTTCACTTAGAAGGCTTATGCAGAGGCAATGCAGTGTAGTTAATTTCCATGACATATCACTTATTTTCTTATCTATTAGTAAATAGAAGTTTATCTATTAGTAAATCCAAAATAGTAACATAAATCTTTTTTATCAATCTTGCTGCCAGCAATGACTACCAATTTTCAAAATGGTTTGTATTTAAGCACAACTTCCCTTCTAGAAGGGGAAGGTGCCCCTGGCACCTTGATTGTTTATGAGGTCAATTCAACTTTAATAACTTTTTTGAGATGACAGAAAATATTAGTGTTGACAGAATTAATAACTGAGGTCTTTGTGTATAGGACAAAAGGTTTTACTAGTGGTAATATAAGTTTCTAATTTTCTGTAGAAATTTGTGACATTAAATTATTTGCCATAGCAACTGTCTGAGTTGTCATAAACATGGCAAAATGACATCAATACAGGTTCAATAACACAAAACCAAAGGAAAACAAAATGAGAAACACATTGCTAAGGAAAAGATTCTTTTCATAATTTCACTTTTTATATCAGTAAATTAACATCAACTATTTCTTTGAATGTAAAATATGAATATATATACTATATATGTATATATGTATAATACACATAGATCATTAGAAAATATATATTATGTACCTGAAAAACATGCTTTTCCATGGCAACATTATATGTTAAAGTAATCAGTAAATCTTTAATTTGTTAATCACAGTAGTCAATGTTTAATTTATGAAAGAAACATGTATTTACTGACAAAATACCTTAAAATGAAAAATATAGGCAAATATATGAATCTGTTTGCCTTCTGTGAAACTGTGATTCCCCAGGGAATTCAACCCTACCAATAATGCCTAGAGAAAACAAGAGGGAGAACACTCTAGCAGCCTAATGGTCCCAGGACAGGATCCGTCATTTTATAAAGAGGTGATTGTACTCAGAGTGGTACTTACCTAAAAACACAGCCAACACTGGGGCCTATAGTACAGTATGTACAAGTGCCTTCCTCGAACAAGTACAAGGTCAGTCAAAGAAAATGAGTCCAGTTGTTTTATAAAAAATTATCTAGAGGAAGTGAATATCAGCTCTAGCATATAAAAAGATAAAAGTTACCATTACCATCCTGACAGTAAGATAAATTATACAAACTGAAAACCAATGACCTTTCCTGAGAACAGAGGTCAAAAAACAAACATCCACTCTGAAATCTGGAGAAATAAGCAAATACAGAGAACCACAACAGAGATCTCTTGGAACAGAATCTGCTGGAGCCCTAAACTGGTAAGAACACTTATTGGTAATATTGACACATGGATAGAGACTGTGTGCAGACTAGAATGAAAGTGAAAATCTACTTAAGGCCACACTCTTATGGAAGGTTTCCCTTCATGGGCTTTACCTCCAGGACCCTCTTGAGGTTCTTACTGTAAAGAGCCAAAACAAAAATTACCTCATGTCTCTGGTAGAGGAGGAGAAACTGGACCATTTTGTAATATATCCAGAACATTCTTCATAGTAAAGGCCAGATTTCCAAGAAAAAAGACTTAATGCATCTGTGGGAAAGGGCATTTCTTTGACTCCAGCCCTCTTTAATCTTTCTGTCTCTCCAAAATAGGAAATAAAATCAAAGAAACTCTCCTGAAGTTAACAACCCAGGGAGGCAAACCATCTGCATTTTTCTTACTATGACATCAACAAGACTCTGGTATAATAACAATGGATTATAAGTGAAATTGCTGCAAGTCTCAGCCTCTATCTAAGGAGTTTTTAGGAAAATCAAAAGACAACAAGGGACACAAAAACAAGGACACAAGAAAAAAAACAAAGCCCCTGGCACCTATAACTGCAGCAAATATTAAACATAGCCAAGCTGCCAACTGAATTGGCTGGTATATTCCATCTGCCTTTCAATAAAACATGTACAAGTCATGCTAAAAAGCAAGAAGATAATGAAGATGACCCAAACTGAGCATCAGAACTGGACTCAGATGTAATGCAGATTTTGGAAGTATCACACAAGACATTTAAAATAACTATGGTTAATATGTTAAGGTTTCCAATGGAAAAAAAGTAGGCAACATGCAAGAACAGATGGGTTATGTAAGCAGAAAGATGGGCACTCTAAGAAAGAATAAAAAGAAAGTGCTAGAAATCAAACGCTGTAACAGAAATAAATGCTTTTGAAGAATTCATCAGTAGACTGGACAAGGTTGAGGAAAGAATGAGTGAGCTTTAAGATATATCAATAATAAATCCCAAAACTAAAATACAAAGAAAAAGTATGAGTAACAGGTTAAAAAAGTAGGGCAGAATATCCAAAAATAGTGGAACATTTCAAAAAAGCAGTTATATATATATAATTGGGAGTACCAAAATGAGAAGAAAGATAACACAGCAGAAGAAAATGTGGAATGATAATGACTAAAAATTTAGAAAAATTTTGAAAACTGACAAAATTAATGACAGAAACCAAAACAGACATCTCCGAAACTCAGAGAACCAAGCAGGATAAAAAGTAAAATGTCTAATGCTAGGCATATCACATTTAAACTTCAAACACTAAAGACAAAAAATTTTGAAAGAAGCTAGAAGGAGGATAAAAACACCCTACCTATAAAGGAAAAAGCATAAGAATTAAAGCTGACTTGTCAGAAATCATGCAGAAAAGAAGAAAATGGAATGAAATTTTAATGTGTTGAAAGAAAAAAAAAAATACAAACTTTCACTTCCACTTGATTGAAATCCATTCAAATCCCGTAAAGAGGAATGCATTCTCAAGACAAGACACAACAAAATTGTGTCTCAACACAAATGAGACAATTTTGGACAACTTATCTATCCATTAAGAAATGGTAAAAGAAGCTCTTCAAGGAGAAAAAAAAATGATGCCAACCTATACTAAAGGAAATGGCAAACTAATTTCTTCATGGAGAAAATTCTGAAAATATAAAACTTGGTCTTACATTAAAAAAGGGAAAGCCTGGAAGAAGAAATAAATGAATATGGAATAAAATTTTTTAGTTTTCTTAGTCTTATTTGATCTATAAATAAATATTTGTTCAAAGCAATAAATCTAACAATGTCTACTGAGGTTATATAGCATATGGGTAAGTGCTGGAATATGCAATAACAGAAATTCTATAAGTGACCGAAGGGAGGAATTGGGGATATTTTGTTAGACTCTAGCAGTATTCATGAGATGGTATAATATCATTTGAATGTGGACCTAGACTCATTGTAAATGTATATTTCAAACTCTAAGGCAGCCAAAAATATTTCCCAAAACAAGCGTGTTAATAAGCAAATTCAGGAAAGAAAATGGAGTTATATAGAATGCCAAACTAAAACCGGAGAATACAGAAAAAGGGGGAGGGGGGAGAACAAAAGAAACAGAATAGGCCAAAGAATGGAAAGTACTTACAAACATGAGAGATGTTATCCAACTATATCAATAATCACTTCAAATGCTAATGGTCTAAATAAAACAATTAAAAGACAGAGTCTGTCAGAGAAAACTAAACACAAATATACAAGAAACAAGTATATGTTGTATATAAGAAACCTACTTTAATATAAAGCCAGAGATAGGTAAAAAGTAAAGGAGTAGAAAAAAATACACCATGCTAGCACTAATTTAAAGAAGCTGGAGTTGCTATAGTAATTTCAGACAAAGCATATTTCAGAACAAGGAAAAATATGAGGGATAATGAGTGGCATTACATAATGATAGAGAGACATTTCTCAAAGAAGTCATAAAAATCTTTAATGTGTATGCATCTAATAACAGAGTGTCAATATATATCACACAAAAACTGATATAACTTCATTAAGGAAATAATTGATAAACTGGACTTCATTAAAATTAAAATCTTCCGCTTGCAAAAGACACTGTCAAAATAGCTAGAAGTCAAGCCACAGACTGGGAGAAAATATTTGTAAAATATATATCCGCTAAAAGACTCATCCAAAATATACCAATAACTCTTAAAATTCAATAATAAGAAAGCAAAAAATTTGACTTAAAATGGGCCAAAGATCTTAACAGATACTTCACCAAAGAAGATACACAGATGGCAAATAAGCTTATGAAAAGATGCTCAACATCACCTGTCATTAAGGAATTGTAAATGAAAACAATGAGGAGATAACACTACGCAGCTATTAGAGTAGTCAAAATCTGCAAACTGACACCAGCAAATGCTGTCAGTGATGTGGAGCAACAGAGACCTCCCATTCATTGCTGGTGAGCATACAAACTGGAACAGCCACTTTGGAAGACAGTATGGTAGTTTCTTACAAAACTAGACTTGCCATATGATCCATCATTTGTACTCCTTGGTATTCTCCTAAATGAGTTAAAAACTAAGTTGGAAAACCTGCACCTGAATATTTATAGCAGCCTATTCATAAAAAGGCAAAACTTGGGAGCAGCCAAGAAGTCCTTCAATAGGTGAGGAATAAACAAACTGTGGTTCATCTAGACCATGGAACATTATTATTTAGTGCTAAAACAAAATGAGCTGCCAACCCATGAAAAGACATGGAGGAATCTCGAATGCATATTCCTAAGTGAAAGAAGTCAATCTGAAGAGATACTGTATGATTCCAACTGTATGACATACTGGAAAAGGCAAAATCATGGAGACAGTAAAAATATCAGTGGTTTCCAGGGTCTAATTGGGAAGGAGGATGAATAGGCAGAGCACAGACGATTTTTAGGGCACTTAAACTATTCCGCATGATACTGTAATAGTGGACCCACATCATTATATGTTTGTCAAAGCCCATAGAATGTACACCACCAAGTGTGCCCCATAATAGAAACAACGGATTTTGGGTGATAAAGATGTGTCAGTGTAGGTTATGTAGTACATGTAGTACATAACCTATACATACAAGTAGCACATGTATTAAATAATCTACACTGACACATCTTTATCACCCAAAGTCCATTGTTTGTATTATGGATTGACTATTCCATAGCCTACACACTAGTATTACTGGTAGTACTAGTAATAACTAGTATGGTAACTTTTTGTATTTCCTATTCAATTCGGTGTGAACCTAAAACTCCTCTAAAAATAAAGCTGATTTTATAACTTTAAAAAAAAAATCAGGAGCCCAGAGAGTCCCAGTTATAACTGATATAAAAGTTATGTGAGGATATTTTACTAAAGAACACATTGCACATAAATATTAAAATATAAATTTTAGATGCTATATGGAGTTATGAAAAATTTCAGTATACAGTTTGAAACTATAATGAATATAATCAAAACAATGAAAAAAATGTGTATTGTTTTAACTAGTGTTAATATTGCTTTGAGCAGATTGGAGAACAAAAGCAGATACAGTGTAAGAGTACTGTATAAGACAGAGTCAGTAAATAATGTTTAACACTTAACACTGAAGTATAAGTAGAGATATGGAGACATACAACATGTTAAAAATAGTTAATTCTGGGTTTTAGATAGATGAATGATAAGGACTATGGTAAAAGTTTTTTGTTGTAAGCATTTATATTTATAGGTATATATAGCATGGTTATATAATGAATTTATACTTCTTATGCATATATACCATGATTAAAATTTAAAGCATGCTTGGCAATATCATGAGTTTAGATGTGACACTTACTGTAAGATCGAACTCATGGATTATAAATTCTGATTGTAAATGGGCTGTTGTGTTTTTTCAATTTCTTTCCAATTCATGTCTTTTCTATCCCCATGACAAATAACATCTCACATTAAATATTTTTGGTAATTTTCTAGAGAGAAGGGAAAAGCTTTTTGAAGTTTCTTGTTGGGCAAGTCCCATCTGGTGCTCTTATTATCTGTTGTGGACTTTGAACATTTTATGAGTTACAGCACCTGTCAATTAACACTGTAAAATCTGCAGATGGGTTCTGGTATTTCATGCATATTGTTGCCAAGGATATGCTTTAAATTTATATATGCCCCCCTTGCCAGCCAACAGGCTCCCGTCAAAATAAGAGGGGAACTATTACTTGAATCACATGTAAAACTGAAAGTCAAGGCTTTCAGTGCTAATTTTCCAAGACAAGGGTGTATATAGAACCCTAGGGAAAAGGTAAAGGCCAGTGGGTGTCAAAAAGAAATGCTAGACAGGGTGTCACACTTTAGATAATCAAATGATTGTATGATCATATAACTTATCATCTGAAGTGAGATGTTTTTGACAGGGAACCAGAACAACATTAACACCATTAATCAAGAACACCATTTTTGAGAGGGAACCAGAACACCATTATGCCAAGATAACAGGCATGATTGGGACTACTACCCTGCCGCCCTAGTTTTAAAAACTATGAGAGAAGACATTGTGCAGCATTAGAGACTAATAAGAGAAGTTGAGTGTATATCAAATATGTGACATCTCTTTAGTTACATATGTCTCAAAGATATTTAGGGTTATTACGTCTCATGCTTGTAGCGAGCATTTATTGTTTGCTTCTCTGGTATCCATATGCCTTATTTTATTACAGCCTATATTTTGTTTGTTTAGTGACTTCGTCCACATGATCTGGTAGAGCTTCACTCCAAATTTGTATAAGCCAAAATCATTTGACATAGCAGAAAAATTATGCACTAAAATACTTTCTATATCAGTATTTTGTTTGTTGTCTCTTGTTGATATCTTACTGGAGAAGTGGCAGATAAAATATTTTGTACATTAATATTAGTGAATAAGAAAAAGAAAGGATCAGTAGGGAACTGTGAAGACCTCAAATCCAATCTTTTACTTTTCCTACTAAGTCTTTCTCATTTCTACCAACTGGCCATGTATTCATTTACAGTTTCCATTCTGATGATATGGGATGTCATAAGGACAAAAACCTCAAAATTATTTTGTTTTCTTCAAATTAAGTATTTAAAACTTTCTGTTATTTATTCTCGTAACTCCCACTTAGAGTGGACACAGAAATCAGCATCAAGTTCATATCTATGTGTAGGTTAATTTATCTCTTTTATAATACTTTTTTATTCCTGATATTCAATATAATATCCTGCTCAATTTGACTTATAAATAGTGCAATAAAACATGGATCAGTTTAAAATGCATAACATTTTATGGATAAAAATAAATGAATTTACCTATTTACTACTACATAGGAAGTTCAAGATCATATCAGTTGAATGATGACATAAGATACACCCTAAAATTCTTATTTTTATCATACTTAACTTCCACTACTTAACACAGCATGTGATTATATTTTAGAAAAGTTTTAACTGTACTATTTTTTTTTGGTTATTAATATTATTTTTTGGCTTATGTGCTTTGTAATTCTTATCTTTATCAAAATTATATATATTGGATATATATATATATACATGGATTTCATATATTGTGTACATCTGCACACATATATATGAAATCTGTACTTGTAATTTTGTGATAGAGTTAACTCTTAAAGAGAGCTGCCATAAAGAATTATGGACTAAATCAGGCATGCTAAAAATACCATTTTTATTTTGAGGTTATGATACACATGTCAAAACAACTGGCTGAAAATGTGAAGTACTCAGTCAATCAACCAGTTATGTTGTCTACATGATGCCAAGCAGCCAGTTTGATTGATACTTGTTCTTAACCAAATGAATTGACTCTATAGAGCCATTGACATTATCTGTACAAAGAACGAAGTTGATCATGTCATATCTCTGCTTAAAAACCTGTCCATATACCCCACATAAAATCCAAAATCTTTAGCTCGACCAAAAAGACCTTTCAAGATCTGCTTTTCTGACTCTATTTTCTATCATCCTTTATACATTGTCTGCCTATTGTGCTGTTGTTAATTATACTCTGCCCCTGATGTTCCAGACATGTTCATGATTATTTTCTGTGGTTATTTTCCGAAACCATCATGTTCCCACCATTAGCCACTTTCCCCACTGGCCTGACCTTTTATCTGGCAATTCCTTTATCACTCTTTAAATCATGGCCTAAAGGTTATATTGTCAGGTATACCTTACCTTGCAGCCCTGCCTTTCTGCTCAGTCCCATTTGTTCTCATAAAATTTTTATTTGGGGGCACCTGGATGGCTCAGTTGGTTAAGTAACTGCCTTCAGCTCAGGTCATGATCCTGGAGTCCCAGGATCGAGTCCCACATCGGGCCCTCTGCTCATCAGGGAGCCGGCTTCTCCCTCTGCCCCTCGCCCCTTTCATGCTCTCTCGCTCGCAAATAAATAAAATCTTTAAAAAAAAAATTTTTTTATTTGGGGGTATAATGAATAAATGACTAATGTTGGTTGGATGGATTTACTTTTTAGTATCTGAATCAATATTCCTAAAGTTAAGTGTGTGTCCATCAGGCCCCTTCCATTTCAATTCATTTGGAAATGTGGTGTATACGTACAACCTCAGCAACATGGAACATCTAATCATATCTGGAATCGTGTATGCCATTATGTGCCTGAATCACTGTGAAAGGAAGTTTAGGATGATGAAACAAGAATCAAGACAAGAACTATCAAAAGTGTGTTAAGGCTTATGAAGATTTAAATAAAAATGCCCATTCACAAAATAATAAATGTATCAATAAGCCTGATTTTCCTACATTACTTTTTGTAACACCGCTGACCTCACATAAAGAGGCCGTCACTTCAGTTAAAACTCATTTACACAGCTTTTGCTCAAACGTCCCATTCTTAATAAGACCTTACCTGGTCAAGCTATCTACAAATACAACCACTTTACCCTGACGTCCCCCAAAAAACACAGGTCTGTTTTTTCCATGTTCTATTTTAATGCTTGTTGGCTCTCATAACCTCCTCCTACTCTCTATATAATTCATGGTTTTAGTTTTTTATCTATCACCCTTCTATAGAAAATAAGTTTCACAAAGGAAGAAATTTTTGTGTTTTACTAGAAATTTACTCATGTTTTTGGAACTAATATCAGTGTTTTACCTGCAAAAGTTGAACAAGAAAATGTGGCCAAAACCCCTGACTAAAGATACTTCAACTCCAAACCCAGTATTTGGACTTAAAACTGCAGGTTTTCCTGAAGTCTAATAATATTTAAATTTACCACATGGGAAGATCCCAAAACTAACCCCTTTGACAGGTAGATTTAAAAATCTAAGAAAAATGAAAGCGCATTTTTGGTTCCTTTTTCTAAACATGTCAATCAAATGTATCCCTTCTCCTTCCCAACAGACACCTAGAAGCATTCCTGCCATATTTAAAATATGACACAAGAAGTGAGAAATTAGTGTTCCTCTCTAATGGACATGACTGAAAAACCTGGGGTGGGGCGAAGTATAAGGACAATTTGCCAATTTTCAATTTATTTCTTGCAGGAAAATACAACAGCACTTTGTGTTTCATGTGGTCATGTGTAATGTGGTCATGGAAATCTGACAACACTCTGGTAATATTAACTACTCATTACTTGTATTAGTGATTCCCAGCTGGGCATTGTTTGTTTCTTAGAAGGGACAATTGTGCAGCAATTTTCTACTTGTGGCAAGTTATTTTTGTATCTCTGGTCCTAGCCACCAAATTATAGAAGCCATTTCTGTTGCTCAGTATTGTTAGTTACAAGTGTTTCCACACATTTTCAAAAACCTCCTAGGTGGGCAGTTGAATATTGATTTTCTAAACAAATATTTGAGGCATATTACCTCAGAATAATGTCTATTTAAGTGAATCAAAGATGTCAGTATCCTTCCTTAGAAGATACTACCTGGAAATAATTTATTATTCTTTTGCTTTGAGGTTGATCTGAATCAAGCATCCTAACATTTCCTGGTTTAAGGAAGTGTTCATGACTGTACATATTCATCTCAGTGTTTCATAGGATTTAACTTGCATCACAAGTTATGACTTTAGAACTGCAATAATTAGAATCCAAAGAACCTTATATTTTTGGAAAGCTGTTTCGTAGAAAAAAGTCTTGGGATTCTCTTAATGTTCGATAGTCAAAATCAGCATCCGATATGATAGGTTAAGCTATTCCAATGACAGTATATACCTAAAGCAATATGCTTACTCATTAAAAAATAAAATGGACTGCTCCCAAGATTTTACAACAGGGATAGAAATTAGGGAGGCAAATAAAGAAAGGTAATTAAAAATAGTAGCAATTAATCATTTAGAACAAATTACTCATGGAGCATTCTGGGGAGATATTAGAAATTTTGTAGTCATAACTAACCAGACCAAAAAAGGAAGGAGAAAAACAATTAATGATAGTAATTTTTTCAGATATAAGGGCTTCTTAATAACAATGCAAACCTTATTATTACTTTCAATTATTCAGGAAGAAAAAAATTTGAGGGAAAAAGTTTAATAAATCAGCAATACATAAATATGTTACTATTAATAGGTTAATGTTATGTTAAATTAAGAAACAATTTTGAACATATCATTTTGTATTAATTTAAAAATTTTAAAAAGAATCAAATAGTTAAAGGAGTCCTCATATTTAAAAAAAGCAGGGATCAAATATCACTAAACAGTACTCAGAAGTTTAAGTACTATGTGAAATAACACATTTTGTCCAGACAGTGATATATTTGAGATAGAGTGAAGCAGCAAAACTTCAAAAATCATTCCATAAGGTGGCTTCTGGGTTGGTATTGGTTACCTTTAGACATGAAAATATACACTAATTTTATTTTTTTCCTTTTTAATACTTGCAGGGAATGGCATAAATCTGTATTAAGAATTAAGATAAACAAAGGAGGTGTTGACAAAGAATGAAAGATCCTATAGGAATTTAACTATTTTAAAACCACTTAATAATTAAAATAACATTTTAATTCAACTAAAAATCATATTAAATTAAACAAAAGAAAAAGTACTATGTAGTGAAATTATCTTAATATAGGGAAATGCTGATTATAATGGTTAGAGTGCTATCTTTATTTTGTTATCTACTGAATATAATTTGGCATTTATATGCTTTTTGTTTGCTAAGCCTGGGAATTTAGGAATAAAATGGTCTCCTTTTATCATACCTGAATGAGTTATGGTATGTAAAGTGGATAGAGATTATGGAAAGGTAATTTTATTTCCCTCAGTTGAAAATTTGTATTTTTTTTTAAAGATTTTATTTATTTATTTGACAGACAAAGATCACAGTAGGCAGAGAGGTAGGCAGAGAAGCAGGCTCCCTGCTGAGCAGAGAGCCAGATGTGGGGCTCGATCCCAGGACCCTGGGATCATGACCTGAGCCGAAGGCAGAGGCTTTAACCCACTGAGCCACCCAGGCGCCCCAAAAATTTGTATTTTTAACACTGCTTTAAAAGCCAGTGGAAGCAAAGAAGTACCCACACTCATAGGAATATGATGAAATTACGTATATGTTATCATAGTTTGTATTCAGAAACAAAAAGTTAGTGGGCTGCAAAAGAGACTAAGAAGGAAGGCATTTAAGCAATCCTCAATTTATGTGTTGAATTTAGATTTTTTTTCAAAAGATCAATAACAATTTATAACATGGGTTGGCAAACTATAGTCTGTAGGACAAAACTGGCCAACTGCATAGCTTTGTAAATAAAATTTTATGGGACTCATTTGTTTTTTTATCATATATATATATATCTCCTCTCATGCTAAGGTGGCAGAGTTTAACAGTTGACACAGAGGCCACATGGCTTGCAAAGCCTAAAATATTTACTATGCAACCTTTATATAAAAAGTTTACTGACTCTTAGCTTAGAACATTTAAACTATTTTTATTATTTTCCCTTTCCTAAAAAATATATATAAGCTTACTGTAAAATGACAAGAATTACAGACAATACAAATTAGAGAAAATTCCATACTCGAAGTTATTTGGATACCTTGACTATTATTAGGAAGATTGTATATGGAAATTGTGTTACCCCTAACCAGTGGATCTCAACCTCAGCTGTCCATTAGAATTCCTGGAGAACTTTTAACAATTCTGATTTTCAAGTCACACTTCAAACTAATTTAAAGAGAATGAATGGGAAGGAGGATATGCCATGGCCACCCCATAATTGGTATTATTTTTAATGTTCCCTAGATGATTTCATTGTTCAGCTAACATTAGGAAAGGTATCTCTAGGCAGAATCTGATCTCTTTGTTCCTCCTGTAATGTTTTGGCCAAGTAAAGCCATGGCTACAAATGAGGCAGCGAAGAAACTTAATATAGTTCCAACAAATCTTGTATTTAGGCAATATTATATTTTAAATCACAATAAACATAAAGCAAAAGTATAACTGTTCAAAAATATGATGAAAAGTAGTTCTTCAAATTACAGTGCTTGAGTCTAGAAAGGATATTTTGTTAGCTGGTGTATTAAACAGGTGCAGGCAAAGATATGGGTAACCTGTTCACATCTTATGTTAGTAATGTTTATTTAGGTAAAAATTCTCACTTAGGTTACTACACTTTAAGATCAATTTATTTCTTTTAATTCTTAATATGGGGGTGTAATCTTTAAAAACTTAACTGCAATATAAATTGACACTTAGGAAATAACGATATTTTTCTACTTGTAAAAATGTATTCCTTCAACCAAAGATAATATCCAAACAAAGATATAAAAGCAGCAAACTCTGAATTGTCAAAATAAAGAGAAACTTTCCCGCATCCCTATTAAAAGATAAAAGTTCAGATCAATTCGTCTAAGTACATGAAATCAGAGAAGGCAATGTTAACATAAAATTATATTCTGACAACTTGATGAAAATAAAACAATAAATGTTAAATATAAAGTAGCTGAGGGGCACCTGGGTGGCTCAGCTGGTTAAGCGACTGCCTTCGGCTCAGGTCATGATCCTGGAGTCCCGGGATCGAGTCCCACATCGGGCTCCCTGCTTGATGGGGAGTCTGCTTCTCCCTCTGGCCCTCCCCCTTCTCATCCTCTCTCTCTCTCCCATCTTCTCTCTCTCTCAAATAAATAAATTCTTTAAAATATATATATATATATATTATATATATATATATAAAGTAGCTGAGGGATTTATTAATAGAGAAATGAGGTTGGAATCTGAAATTTAAAAAAACACACATGATGTATCTCTAATGAAAAAAGCATATGCTTTATTGCCACAATGTTGTTTTTGAAAAATGACAAATTACAAAGGGCAGGAAAAAAATATCAGATTACAGCTGGAATACTATTCTTGTTTAAACTGAGGGTCTTATGAAAGGTATAATCATTACTAAAAAGTGAAAAAGCTGTAGTTAATGTCAAAATTTATTTTTCTGAACCAAAAGAAAAAAAAATGAGATATTGCCAAACTGAATTGATTCCAGGGACTATTTTAAAGGAAAGAGAACAGGAATGAAGGTTAAAAGACTTAAAATGAGTAATATTAATATTATTGCTATGGTTGCTATTACATTATTAATAAAAAGAAACTATAATAGAAAGATAGTTTCATAAGTATAATTTCACAAAGTGTGCTTGGAATTGAATTAAATGATAAAGAAAAATTCGTATCACCAAAGTTTATGCTATCAATGAAGAATTAAATTTTAGTATACTCCATTTAAGTTGGAATTACAAATTATATGTACAGAAATATTCTTCATTTTTCTGTATCTGAAATCCAGGTGGATTTCTGTATCCAATTTAAGACACCCATGGGTGAGCATGAGAAATGTAACTTTGTACCTAAAAAGGCATCATAACTTTTTCCAGTTTATTCAGTTCCTTTGGGTAAAGAGTCTTCCATGGTTTATCACTATACTTTCATTCTTTTTTTTCTGGGTTCAAATAAATTTTATATGAACCTTGTGGCTTTAAGTGAGAGGCATTTGGTTGTGTGCTCTATCTTTCTAGTCTTTACTGGGTTAGCTGAATTATTTATCCATTTATTCCTTGAACATCTGGGATATTCCTCAGTGCATGTTCACTGGGGTGTTCATAGACAGGAGACCCACAGTCTCTTTTCTCCCATGATCATTTTCTACCAACATACCCCTTTCTGACTCAGCTCTACCCTAGTTCCCAAAGGTAATGATGATGATCTTAGAGAGTCTCCCCCCAACACAAACAAAAATATCAAGACTGAAGTGATAGACTAATTAATAGTAATATTAGCTACAGAGAATACAAAGAAAACACGAAGATGATCTGAGGTTATAAGTATTTATATTTAATATGTGTAAAGATAATTAAAAAAAAGTCTCTGAGCATATGATCAAGGAGCAAGATACTGTGAAAAGGACTACATGTGGAAAATAACGTGATCCTCTAGATGGTCACGTTCCTGTTGCGTTTCGGATGCAGAGAGATGGAAGTAGGATTGATTTCATCGTTCTACCCCACCCCCAAATCTGCACATGCAAAACTTTTCTCGGACCCATCAGAAAACTGGGGTCACAGGGAAACCAACTCCCCTGAGATTTAAAGAAAGACAGATGCTTCCGAAAGAGACAAAATGACAGGACTTTCTTTCCTACAGCAGATATTACTGGGCAGATCAAAAAATTCAGTGGAAACTTTGAGCAAATTTCTCAAGACTGAATGCAGGCTATTGAGAGAATATAGAGGAACACCTGGAACAACAGAAAAAAACCTACTCACAGACGAAACCTCTTCACAGACATTTCTAAGAGATCACGAAAAAGATCAGGGAAAGCAAGAGTCCTGAGAAAGCATCGTTCATAGTGCTGACTTCAGGGAAGGCAACAATGGCTGCTGCCCTGGGGAAGACATTAAGGCTTGCCTCATTCTTCTCCCCTGCCTTTTTCATGGATCAAAAGCCGAAGTTGCTAAGTGAAGGGCAACAAATACTGCCAACCCCAGGACACTGATGAAATCCTATTGCAGCTGATAGAAGGGAGCAAAAGATTTTCTATTCCTGAGGGAGGGAGAGGAATACATCCTGGATGCAGACTTACAGATGGTGATGGGAGATCATGAAGATCCTACCCTGAGATAGTGCTGGAGACAAGTGAAGCTTAGTCAGTAGGATAGAACTTGCCTGCATCTTCCGCTCCTCTATGTAACAGGCTTACAAATACTTAGGGCACCTGGGTGGCTCAGTCATTAAGCATCTGCCTTTGGCTCAGGTGATGATCCCAGTCTCCTGGGATTGAACCTTCTCCCTCTCCCATTCCCCCTGCTTGTATCCCCTCTCTCACTGTGCCTCTCTCTGTCAAGTAAATAAATAAAATCTTTAAAAAAAAAAAAGGCTTACAAAAAGCACCAAAACTGTGCTTTATTCAAGAAACTAACTAAATATAAAGACAAAGTTAGTTTACAGGTAAAACAATGGAAAATACATATATATATATATATATATATATATATATATATATATATCAGGCTAATCCTAATCAAAACAAAGCTAAAGTAGTTATAGTAAAATCAGTCAAAGTAGACTTCAGAGGAAGGAATTGTTACCAGTGATAAAAAAAGGCCATTCCAGGATGATAAGGAATCCATTTTTCAGGACAACCTAAGGATTCTAAATGCTCATGCACCCGAAAATAAAATGTGAAGAATATATGACGAAAAAATACCTCATGGAACTGAAAATAAAAATTGAAAACTATTCTGTGCCATAAAACACACTTTAGCAAATGTGAAAAAATTGAAATTATGCCATGCATATTTGGGGGACATTACAAATTGAATCTGAAATTAGTAACAGAAAGATGTCTATAAATTCCTTAAATATTTCAGCATGAAACACACTTCTGAAGAGTACATTAGTCACAGAGGAAACCAGAAATGAAAACACATCAAATTATGTGGGGTGCAGCTAAAGCAGTGCTTAGGATATTTATTTCATTAAATGCTTACGTTGGGAAAGAAGACAGGTCTCAATTCATTGGTGTAAGCTTCCACCTTAAGAAAATAAAAGGATGTAGCAAATTAAATTAAAATTTTACAAAAGTAAAAGTATAATAAAAATAAATGCAGACTCCCACAATTACAGCAACAATCTAAATGTCCTATGATAGTTGAATAAGGAAAAAAAAGATGTACACACATTGGAATATTTCTAAGCCCTAAAAAAAAGAAGAAAATCCTGTCACTTGTGATACTGGTGGAGCTAAAGGACATTATGCTAATAGGCAAAATAAGAAACAGGGAGAAAAATGCTACATGATCTCATTTATAAAGTGGAATCTAAAATAGTCAAATCCATAGATTCAGAAGGATGGTGGTTATCAGGGAATGGGGAGAGGGAGAAACGGGGTACTGTTGGTCAAAACGTAGAAGTTTTCGATTATGCAAGATGACTAAGTTCGGGAGATCTAATGTTCAACATGGGGACTATAGTCATTAAAGCTGTACCGTGTACTTAAAATCTGCTAAGAGGATAGATTGTAAATTAGATCTTTTTTAAAAAATATTTTATTTGAGTGAGAGAGAGACGAGCGAGCTGGGCAGAGAGAACATGTGGGAGAATGGGGGGCAGAGGAATAAGCAGGCTTCCCGCTGAGCAGGAAGGCCGAACCAGATGCAGGGCTCTATTGCAAAACCTTGGGATCATGACCTGAATCTAAGGCAATACTTAGCCAACTGAATGACCAGGTGCTCCATAAATTAAACCTTCTCAACACACACACACAGGCACACACAATTAAGTACTGAGGCAATTAATATGTTAATTAGCTGAATTCTAGTCATTCTTTCACATTGTGTACATACATCACAATGTTAAGTTGTACACCTTAAATACACAATTTTTGTATCTCAAAAATGTAAAAAAAAATTAGGAAAATAAAATCATTAGATAAAATCAATGAAAACTGAAGCTGTTTCTTTGAAATTTACAAAATTGATAAAACACTCTGCAGAATGTCCAAAAATAAAAAAAAAAATACGTGAATTACAAATAGCATAGATAAAACTAGGAATCTCATCAAAGATCCTTCAGACATCAAACATACAGTATGGCAATACATAGTATGAACAATTCTAAACCCTTAAATCTGACAACTTAGATGAAACAGAAAAGTTGCTTCAAAGTCACAATTGCCAGAGTTTACTCAGCATTACTTATCTTTGCTGCTTACCAATATTAGAAATTGGCAAGGAATTTAAACAACAAGAATTTATGATCTCACAGTGTTTGTGGGTCAGAAGTCCAAGTACAGGTTTAGCTGGCTCCTCTCTTTAGAGTCTTGTAATGGAACAGTTAAGATGTCAGTCAGGGCTGTGCTTTTATCTGAGCCTTTACTGGGGATACATCTGCTTTCAAGTTCATTCAGGTTATTGGTAGTCAGATCAGAAATGATTAGAAATCATTTTAATAATAGTAGTAATAATAAAAATCATAAATATCTTAAACTAAAAGTAGAGAGCAACATACTTAACCTAATACTGAGATTCCAAAAATTTATTCAACATATGCCATTGATTGAGAATTATTAGAAACAGTGCCTTTGTATTAGAAAGAAAGAAATAAAAGCAAGGATGACCACTAATTTTTTTCCTAATTAAACTAGTACTGGATGTCTAAGTTAGCAAGATAAAAGTAGACAGTAGTACAAGACTTAAAATTGGAAATGCAGAAATAAAACTGCTGTTATTTTCATATAATATGATGACCTACATAGAAACCCAAAACTATTTTTTTTTTATTTTTAGATTTAAAAAAAAAATTATTTGTTTGACATTGAGAAACAAGAAGGGGAAGCAGGAGAGAGAGGAGCAGGCTCCCCCATTGAGCAGGGAGCCCCACACAGAGCTTGATCCCAGGACCCTAGGTTCATGACCTGAGCCAAAGACAGATGCCTAACTACTAAGCCACCGAGGCACCCAGAAACTAAAAACTATCTAAGAACAAACTATTAGGTTTTTTAAAAATTTTGAAAAATTTGCTGAATATAAAAACTTTAGTATATAACAATAGATCACATTTTAACACCAACAATACAAATTAGAATATAGAATTCCAAAAAGATGTCATATACCACAGTATATGAAAACTGGAAAAAAATTATAAAATTATGTTAACACATTCTCAAAAGGTCTCACTTGGATTCATGAATTTTTATAAGTCAAAGTTTTGTTTTATTTTCTTATTTGTGTGACTGGAGATCAGGAACAAAGAGAACATATTGTGATTCATTTTATCATCCAGTTCCCCAAATTATTCATGTACCATGATGTATTTTTGACTATCAATAAATGAGTACCACACATTTTCAGGTATTTGAGGAACACCTTAAATTCTCTATATAAGTTAGTGTCACAGTTTTTTCTTTATGTATAATCACTACAAAATGATACACACTTTTCTAAGCTTTGCAAATAATTATGCTTTCTGTAATAGGCTTGGCAACGATGCATACATTTAGTAATCATAACTAAATTTTTATGATTAGAAGTGACAGATGTCTGCAGCTTGCAATCATTTTAACTTGACATTTTCAATTATTATAGCTATATTGATGAAAGAAGATTAAGGAGCTCTCAGATGCCAAATCCCATTATTTCAACTTTATGTATACTTGTCAAGGCCTAATAATTCCAAAGGGATACAATTGTTCTTTGGTAAAAATGCACACGGAAGGTCCTCCTAGTAGTTTGAAAAGCAATATAAACCCTCAAAATAGAAATGATAAAAAAAAGTGTATATCTATTATTTGACTTTCAATTCTCCTTGAAAATGATAGTGTGAACTTAAAATGAAATGAAATCAACAAGTAAGATCATATTGGTTAGTAACCTTTGGCAGTTTATTTGTCCTAAATTTCTTAATAAATATATGTCAGAGTATATAATCAAAGTTAGAAGTAGAGGTTTTCTGAGATTATAGACAATATTCTCCTGTATAGTACCATTTTCCTTTTGTTTAAAATTTCTTTCTGCAACTTGCAGCCTAGTCCTTTTCAATTCATTTTTGAGGAGAGATGATCAAGGGTATCATATTTAAATCTTTGATGCCTGCACAGAAACCTCTTTGTGCACAGCATATTCTAGCCTATTGAAGTTTATGAATTGCCTCCCTTAAAAATTAAAAAAACCTCTAAATTTATCCAGTTCCCTTTTTTATTTAGTTTTCAAAAGTGTTGTATTTCATATAGGAAGATAAACCTCAAATGAAAATATATTTTGTTCCTTTATTACTGAATAGATTAAAAAATTCATATGTATAGGCTTCTTATAAGTATAGGGTATAAAATGAGAGATGGTTAGAGTTGGAGAGGCAGTAATTGCTTATTTTGAAAATACTTTAAAAGTTTGACATTATCTTCCAGTTTCTCTCTGATACTTTCCCTCTGATTGTCATCTGAATGTTTTCCAGAAGCCATAGTGTCTCACAAACTATCAGTGATCAGGTGAGTCCAATTATTTTCTTCTCCATCCTCAACGCTCCTGCTACACCTTTATAACATATATTTGAGACGGAATAGGTACACACCAAACTCTATGCAGTTAAAGTATAAAGTCTGATAAATTTTGACATATGCATACGCTCGTGAAATTATCACTGTAATTAAGATAATGAACATATCCGTCACTCTCAAAAGTTGCCTCATGACTCTTTACAAACCAAATCTCCCAACCTTCTGTGTTTTCTCTAACTCAACATAACCACTGACCTTTCTATTTCTGTACATTAGTTTGAATTTCCTAAAACTTTCTACTGGTAGAATTAAATATACTATTTTAATCCAAGATGGTTAAACCAGTTATATTAGTGGTAAAGTTATTAGACATGGAGTTTGCATATGATTGATCAGGTAAGTCTTCAGTGAGAATGGGTTATTTGAGCAAAGACCTGGAATGGTGAAGGAGTGAACTATTTATATAAACATGGAAAGAATGGTGTGGACAGAGACATAGCACATGCAACCACTATGATACAGGAACAAGCTTTCTGTGTTCTTGGAGCTGCAAGGAAGCCATTGTAGTTACAAAAAGGTGAATTATATAAAGGATGGTCTGAGATAAAATCAAAGACACGATATGATGTTTTGGTTTCCTAGGATTACCTTAACATAATATTACAGACTACAAGCTTAAATAACAGAAATTTATTGTCTCACAGTTCTGGAACATAGAAGACCAAGATTAAGGTGTCAGCAAAGTTGGTTTACACCTAGAGCTATGAGGGAAGAATCTATTCCATGTTGCTCACCTAGGTTTTGGTCATGTTTGGCAATTTTTGGTGCTCCTTGGCTTGAGAAAGCATCACCCCCAATCTCTGCTTTTATTTTCATATGTGTTATCCATGTTGTGTGTATATATGTATCCAAATGTTCCCTTTAAGAGCACCAGTCATATTGAATGAAGCAAGCGTCCCCCCTACTCTAGTATGACTTTAGCCTAAGTTAAAGGATTACATCTGCAGTATTCCTATTTCCAAATAAGGTCATATTCTGACATACCATGGGTTAAGATTTCCATATGTGAGCTTTATGGGAACATTTCAACCCACGATAATAATGCAACCATAGGGGTGCCTGGGTGGCTTGGTTGGGGAAGCGACCAACTCTTGATTTCAGCTCAGGTCATGATCTCTTCCCCTCCCCACTTTAAAAAAATAATAATGCAACCATAAAATGGTATAAACATTTAGAGAAGAAATACTCCAAAAACTAAACAAGTTATTTCAGAAAAGAGAGAAGGACGCAACAGTTCTCTATTCATTTTATAAGGAATTATAAGCCTAATAATACAATCAGATGACAACATTACCAGGAAGGAAAATTATGGGCCATAATTTCCCATGAACATAGAAAAAAAAATCCTTAAATAAATCTTACCAAATAGAATTCAGCAAAATATAGAAAGGATAATAGAGCTAACCCTTGAACAACAGGGACTTAGACTGTGTGAGACCTCTTACATAAAGATTTTTTACAGTACTGTAAATATATTTTCCTTATGATTTTATTAATAACATTCTCTCTTCTCTAACTTACTTTAAGAATACAGCATATAATACATATAACATGTAAAATATGTGTTAGACTATTTATGTTACTGGTAAGATTTTTCATTTAACAGTAGGCTATTAGTAGTTAAGCTTTTGGCAAGTAAAATGTTATGGGTGGATTTTTGATGCTGGAGGAGTTGGTGCCCCAATCTTCACATTGTTTAAGGGTCAACTGTATCATAAATGAGTTGAGTTTGTTCCAGGGATGAAACTTTGATTTGACATTAACAAATAAATCATGGAAATTTATCAAAATAATAGAGAAAAAGGAATAAAATATGAAAATTTCAATAAATAAAGTAAAACTGA
This sequence comes from Enhydra lutris kenyoni, assembly GCF_002288905.1. Classification (NCBI taxonomy): domain Eukaryota; kingdom Metazoa; phylum Chordata; class Mammalia; order Carnivora; family Mustelidae; genus Enhydra; species Enhydra lutris. The sequence goes on from NW_019154093.1 coordinate 67,601,845, forward strand.
TAAAATTCAGCAAACTGTCATTAAAAAATCATTACTTTCATTAACGTAAGGATTGACTGAGATTTCTTCATTCTGATAAAATGCACTACTAAAATCCTAAAGATACTTATAGTGATAGTAAGTATATTAAAATACACTTACTAGTGAAGCATTGCCACCAAGATCAGAAATAAGGTTAGGATGCACACTTGCATTTCTATTCATCTGTACCCTGGTGGTCTGGATCAATGCGATACAGCAAGAAAAATAAAATGCATAGTGATTTGAAAGGAAGAAGCATAGCTTACCACTACATAGACAGGAAATTATTAGTCAAATCATGACATATTCATATAACATATCAAACTGCTAATATCGACAACATGGAAGATTCACATATATGCACTCTTCTGAGAGAAAGAAGCTGAATGTAAAGTAGAACATGTCATGATCCCATTAATATTAAGTTCCTGAATAGGAGAAACTAATCCATGGTCATAGCAGTCAGAAAATGTATTGCCTATATAGTAGGGAAATGACTAGAAACGAGGCATAAGTTAACTTTCTGAAATGATTGAGATTTTCTCTATCTTAATTTGTGAGTGTGTTTGTTTTGTAGATGTCTACAGTTGTCAAAAATCACATAACCGAACTAGGGATGGCATGTTTTATTTCCTGTAAATTATACCTTGGCAAATGAATTAATGAATGTGAAAAAATACACAGATCACAAATGGCCATCCTGTATCTTCCCATTTAGATTGTTCTCTTTCTCCTTCAAAGACTGATTGAAAATTCTAGCCTCAATGAACATTGGTAATGACTAGATTGTTCCAGATTTTTCCAGTGGGCTTGAGTAGGATGAAATATTAGTGATCATCATCCCAGCATTATATTTTGGAAGAAGAAATTAAGGATCAGGGTGCCTGGATGGCTCAGTCAGTTAAGCGACTGCCTTGGCTCAGGTCCCCAAGTCCTGGAATCGAGCCCCTCATTGGGCTCCCTGCTCAGCGGGAAGCCTATTTGTTCCTCTCTTACTCCCCCTGCTTCTGTTTCCTCCCTCGCTGTCTCTCTACCTGTCAAATAAATAAGTAAAAGCTTCTAAATAAAAAGATTTTTAAAAAAAGAAATTAAGGATCTAGGAAGTTCTATAATATGTCTAAAGTGATTCAGCTACGTCACTGTATAGCTGGTTATTTTGGCTTGTTTTACTAATATCTTAGTGATTGGTTTTTATAATAATACATTATTTTAAAGTCATTTAAATTATTTTATCTTAAGAGAAGATGGCTTATACCCTTGAGTAAAGGTTATTCTAAACATGTATAGGAATAGTAATTGACAGAATTATAACTAGAACCCTTACCTACTAATCATAATCCCATTATTCTTTCCTTTAGAGGATATTACCTCTCAAAAAATTGATAAAATACACCAAAATATCACTTAAGATTTACATTTTTGGTGAAAATAATTTCATATGGGCTTGGGTTAAATTTAATCAAAGAAATCGTTAAGCTATATGTATTAGTTTAAAAGAGGTTTAGCAGCTACTTGGTGGCATGTTTTCCACATTTTTGCCTGATAGGTCTGAATCTTGATCATGACTATGGTTACATCATTTTTTTTTTTTTTTGGCGTGACCTCTGAGAACTCTAATAGATGGTACCCAGATTAGTCCATGAAGTGTTTGGTGATAGACAAAGCATTCTGTTGTTTTAAGTGATAGTAAGATATGTACTTAAAGAAATGATGACTTCTGCGAAAAACCCTAATTTTTCTCCTCCAGAGAAACACACACACAAGAAACCTTGAGAGACTATGGACTCCAGGAAACAAACTGAGGGTTTTAGAGGGGAGGAGGGTGGGGGGATGGGTTACCCAGTGATGGGTATTAAGGAGGACACGTATTGCATGGAGCACTGGGTGTTATACGCAAACAATGAATCATGGAACGCTACATCAAAAACTAGTGATGTACTGTATGGGGACTAACATAACATAATAAAAAATTTAAAAATAGAATAATTAAATAACATCTACTAAATGGAATGTAGGAGGAAATGTGTTTATATCTTCACATGATCTTGCTCTGATATTGAAAGAATTTTCCATTTTCAAAAGAAAAAGAAACAAAGGAAATGAAGGTAAATGCCACTGCAGTCCATGTTTACCTCACAAGTGATCAAGGGTCTTTCAAGGATCTCACTATTTTCATCTTTTTTTTCTCTCTTTGTCACACATACACACACACACACACACACACACACACACACACAATCATTGAAGATATCTCCTAATTTTACTCTGCCCCACATTTTTCTTTGTGTCACTCTAACAATTCTTTTCATTTTCATTTTGACAGAGAGAAAAATTAGTAGCTTACAATCTTTCCTCTTGACAGTTACCTGACTTCTAGAAGTCCAACATCTGTTAAACCGTGGCTTTGCTCTGATTATTTCATGCCTTGTGACCACGCTTTATTCCACCTAAATTTGCAGACAGCAAGTTTTCCGGAGTCTCAGTAATTTGTTGATATGAATTGTTGAAAGATACTCCCTGCTTTGTGTGTTCTAATGAGCCCAGTGGTTCATCCTGAGTGTCTGTGTCTGAAGATAATAAGCCAGGCAGCTCTGTTAGTCACAGACAGGTCTGCAACGAAGGGTGCAATTTAAAAATAGATATTTCTATGTGAAAAAACTGTTTCAAACACTGATCCTGGATTTTTTTAATGTCATTTGGCATTGTAAAACTATATCAAAAATTTAGAAATCTGGTATTTGAAAAGAAATTTTGTCTATTTCCTCCAGAAAAACAAAATTGAACAAACAGTATATATCACCTTGTGAAAGGAAAAGTGATAGCCACAGGGCCTTTCAAAAACATCAGTGTTTTGAAAGTAGTCTGTGGAGATTTTTCTTACTTGGGATTAGAGGTTAGAAATCCAAATAGCTAAGCAGTGAACGATACTGAATTTTCCAAGATTTTATTTAAATATATTTGAAAGATATGGTGGTTTATAAAACTTATTTGAGAGCCAAAAATAAGATTTTAAATATTGTTCTGAAGAGTTTATACTATTTTTTGTCTATTTTTTAATGTTCTGAAAAATCCTTAGCTTGGTGAGAATAAAATTATCTCTTATTAGATTCTAATTATGTTTTACAAAATATTATACATTTTTTTCTAACATTAGTCTGTAATATTTGGGGGGTGATTAATCTAGGTAACTATTATATTAAATACATTATTTTCAATCTAGGTCAAAAATAGCTGTCATCTATAGAAATTTAAGATTATCGATTTTTAAGATAATAATCTGACTTAATTTCATTTCATGTTAATGCAATTCTAAATTACTTTGTTCTTGAAGTGGGTATTTTATTTTAATCATACTTTTAAATGTTTCCTTTTTTTCCAACAACTGGTTAACAACCAGGCTTAACACATTAGAAGGGTGGGTTTGTGTATGATGGCAAAAATGTTTAGAAAACTGGTGAAAAGTCTTCCCTTCAGTTATTTTTTAATGCTATATAACCAAGTTTATTTTTTCAGTCGCTCAATATGTTTTCATTGTGAAAATAGTTTTTTTTTTCCTTATCCAGGACTGTTTAGGCATACAAAATATTTTATAACAGGTGGCTGCTATGACCAACAGTCGTGCCTGCAATATATGAAGCAGAATTCATTTCAGAGTTTCTCCTCTTACATGTATATACATTTTTTAAATTTAATTTTAGTATTTTGTTGTTATTGCTTTCTTCTTTATTTTGATTTGCTTTGCATCAGTCAACATGATTTATTTTGGGATTAACTCAGAAAGACTCAAAATTAGCCAACATAAAAATAAAAAAAGGAGTATCTGGTGTTTCTGATTTTGTGAAAATGGAACGTCTCTAGTAGAAAAATTAGTTTTGGGAGGGCTCGTGGGTGCTATTTAGTGAGATACTAAAGTAGTTCTTAGATTTTTCAGAGGAACCTAATTTATAACCAGGGAATAGTTTAGGAATAGGAAGCATCGGAGTGAAGAGGCCGTTTATACTTCATTCACTCACCCTGAAGGAATTTCTATCTGGCATAATATTTCATGTGATTTTTCTGCCCAATAATTTCCCAATGGTGAGAAAATTGCCCCTGGAATTGAAGTATAATTTGTATTGCAGGTTTTCTGTCTATTACAATAGTAAAATTCATGAAGTACAAAGATTTAAAAACAAAAAACCTGCCTAAGCATTAGGTAAATGTGGAATAAGCTTCTCTGTCTCTCTCTTTCTGTCTCTCTCTCTTTCTCTCTCACTTTTACTGTGATTAATTAGCGAATCTCCTCCTGAAATTTGAGAGGTTTCCTCATTCTACGTGGTTAGTTATGAAATTAGACACGGTTTAATATGCTTTGTAGAATCTCAACATTCTGAAAGTAATAAAACAAACCCAAACATACCATCAATACAATGATATAAAGTAATTATCAATCTTTGTTAAAAAGGATAAATTATTATATAACTATATTTTAAAATACTATTAAGGAGAGAAATATTTTGTAGGTAAACTTGTCTAGCTTAATCATAACTGTCATGGAGCATTACGTTGAATAATAGTCAAATAATAATAAAACAGGAGCGCCAGGGTGGCTCAGTGGGTTAAAGCCTCTGCCTTCAGCTTAGGTCATGATCCCAGGGTCCTGGGATCAAGCTGCACAGCGGGATCGCAGCTCAGCAGGGAGCCTGCTTCCTCCTTTCTCTCTGCCTGCCTCTCTGCCTACTTGTGATCTCTGTCAAATAAATAAATAAAATCTTTAGAAAAATTAAAACAATATATACCATCTATAAGGTGCTTCACATATATTTTCCCTAATTATCATAACAATTTAACACTAATAAAAAATACATTTATGCTTAAGTGCAAATGGTAGAGATATAAGAATGTACACAAACCTATCAAAATCCTTTCCCTTGTATCAGGATGATAAATGTAACTAATGTTTCAGTGAATGTACAGATTTTTGCTTGTAATTAATAACTTATTTTCAAGTGTTAAATATTAGTTTTATATTTTGAACATTGCTTATATTTTAAATATTTCCAGCAATTTACTTTGAGTAGATAGATAACCTAAATAGATCATCAATTCGATGTAATCCTTTTAAATTACTAGATATTATCAATTAAACTTAATCCTTTACATGAGCATCTGTTTAAATATTGAAATCTAGGGGCGCCTGGGTGGCTCAGTGGGTTAAGCCTCTGCCTTCAGCTCAGGTCATGATCTCAGGGTCCTGGGATCGAGCCCCACATTGGGCTCTCTGCTTGGCAGGGAGCCTGCTTCCCCCTTCTCTCTGCCTGCCTCTCTGCCTACTTGTGATCTCTCTCGCTCTCTGTCAAATAAATAAAATTAAAAATAAAATAAAATAAAATAAATGTTGAAATCTATATAACATCTCATGTATTTTAAATTATCAGCTATACACGTGTTGTGTATTATAAGAAAGTAAAACTGTTATATCAACTTTGAAAGATATGTAATAGAATATAAATATCACATGAAATTGATTCCCACCATTCCTCATTTAAAAAACACATGAACTAATGAATTAAAAGAAAACTTTTATTGTTCCTTTTATACGTTGAGCTCATATTCACTTTCTATTTGCCCAACAAAATTTTATTATAACATATTTTAATTCTAGAAATTTATTACTGATCACTTTAATCATGTTTCTCTATGACGAAACCATGAAAACAAATTGAATTTAAAATATATATATTTTCTGTAACTACACGACTTAGTGCTGATCATTTCTTTTCTGGATACAAATGTTACTATGATTATTATTAGTGCAAAATTCAATAAAATCTACATGCTATTGAATCTGATAATCATTAAACATAAAAATCAAAGTTATATGTGAAGTCTTTTTCTGAATGAGATGACTGCAATTGTTTTGTTTCTTTGCTTTGCAAGCAAGTAGCATGCATTTGGGGGATAAATAGATTATGGCTAAAATGAGACAATGTTTGGGATCAATTCAATCCCTAATTTTTTCACATTATTGAGGATGTTAATCTTGAGAAAATATTGTTTACAAAAATAAATCAATTTCTATTCTATCAATTCTATCAGTTCTATTCATAAATAGTAGAAGATAGTTTGAAGCTATATGCCTTAGAAAAGTATGTGACTCTGGGAAAAATACTACAAAAGTTTACCAATATAAATGATTAATAATTATACTTGTTTTTCTGAGACATCTTTTAAACTTCATTTAAAAACACTAACAAGGGGCACCTGGGTGGCTCAGTGGGTTAAGCCTCTGCCTTCAGCTCAGGTCATGATCAGGGTCCTGGGATCGAGGCCCCACATCTGGTTCTCTGCTCAGCAGGGAGTCTGCTTCCCCTCCTCTTTCTCTCTGCCTACTTGTGATCTCTCTCTCTCTCTCTCTGTCATATAAATAAATAAAATCTTTAAAAAAAAAATTAAATAAATAAATAAATAAAAACAATAACAAAAGTGAAAATAATATGCATTATTATACCTTTGTTTATATTGCATTCAGTTTGCAATACTTTCAATTAGCATTTGATTTACATTTGCCAAAAATATGGAACTATATAATGTGTGTGTGTGTATATAAATAGATACATAGATAGTCAATTTAATGAAAAATGTTCAGCCCACCAACTGATTAAGAGAGTCTATATTGCCATACCAATTAGTCAAAAAATACTAAGACAACATCTAACAGTTTTTCAGCTCATGAATACACAATAATACACACTCTGTAAGAACCATAACATATCTGAATGTTAATTCTAAGAAGAGTAGATCAAGAAGATCTGTAGCCTTGCTGCTAGTTTGTTGTAATGGGCACAATAAGCCTGAATAGACTCACTATTTCTTCTTATGAATCCTTTGGCTTTGCTTTCCTGCTGCTCACCCTTCAAATGATGTATTCCTTGATTGAGGTGGAAGAAGAAAGTCCCTTAAAGCAAATTTCCTAGAATTATGTTTGTTTGATATCCAGAAGATTTTTATATTCAAGAGCAGTATATCAAAATGAGATTCTAAAGAGCTTAGAGTATGCCTTTCTTTTGTAACATGGGAGAAAAGCAATTGTGAAGCTAGGTAAAAGTGAAGACACTCTGGGAAACTAAGGACATGACAGGTCTCTGCCTCCCTCTGGGGAAGTTTTCGTGTATCCCAGTGATGCTGTATCTCAATTTGAACATCACTGATAAGTATGAAACACTTAAGTTCCTTTACAAATATATTCAAATATACTCAATAATTTCCATAACCCAGTCTCAAATTACTTTTTAAAATTATTTATTTATTTATTTATTTATTTATTTTTAACTATTTTATTTATGTATTTGAGAGAGGAAGAGAGAGAGCACACAAGTAAGAGGGAGTCACAGATGGTGAAGGAGAAGCAGACTCTCCACTGAGCAGGGAGCCCTAAAACATCCAATACTCTGGGATCATGACCTGAGCTGAAAGCAGATGCTTAAGAGACTGAGCCACTCAGGTGCCCCTCAAATTTTTTTAAGTGTTTCTTATCATAAAATATCCATAACATAAAATGTACTATTTTAAGCATTTTTAAGTATATAATTCACTGATATTAAATTCATTCACATGGTTGTGCAAACATCCCACTATTTATCTTTGGAACTTTTCCTTCATCCAAAACTGAAACTGTACCCATCAAACAGTACTCACCATTATTTCCTCCTCCTACCCGCTGGTAACCACTATACCACTTCTGTCTCTATGAATCTGACTATTCTAGGTAACTCCTATAAATGGAATTACATGACGTTTTTTCTTTTTCATTTGGTTTATTTCACTTAGCATAAATTTTCAAGGATCATCCATGTTGTAACAGTTGTTAGAATTTTCATTCTTTTCTTACAACTGAATATTTCATTGTGTGTAAAGACCACATTTTTAATCCATTCCTCTGCTGATAGTCATTTGGATTATTTCTGCTTTTTGGCTATTATGAATAAAGCTGCTGTGAACATTGGTGTACAAAGCCAAATTACTTTTTGAATTCTTTCTCCTAACACACCCACGCCAAACTTTTTTATCTACATTTGTCCTTTCATGCTCAGTTACCAAATCTGCAGTTGTCTTTCTTCATGTTTCTCAATGAAATATCTCTCTCCTTTCTCTCAATTTATGTTATTTTTATTGTTGTTATTTATTCTCCAAATCCTACTTTAATCAAACAATTGTCCATATATATATGGGTGGATGTAAAATTTAAGGGGCGAAGTTATGTATATTTTACATATCTTTCATATGTCATATATTTTCCTTTACTCCCCTCATCTAGGATAGTTCAACAAAATGTAGGTTACTTAGGGGCTATTTTAGTTAAATTTGATGAGTCTGATTAGTCCATCACCTTGTATTCAGCATTATGAGAATTTCCTTCTCAGATTATCTTTTAAGAAATGCTTACAACTCCATTGCCACCTCTCCAATCAGTCAAATTGATGTGTGTCCAAACATCAGTTAGAAATTTAATCTGTGTTTATTTATTTCCTAATTACTTATTGGATGTTCAGGCCATGGGCATCAGTCTCATAATGCAAATCTTGAAGCACAAATTACTCACCAATATGCACAATAGGTTGTAGAAGTTGACAACTGAATATATGAATTCATAGTCTTCTCATAGGAATTGCCTTCCTTCTGTAAATAATTAGAAAACTAGAAAAAGAATGAGAGACAATTGTTTTTAGGCCACAAATAACAGGTAGCATAGAACAGTGATCCCCTAAATAAGGGAAATAAATGAGGTGAGTCTTAACAGTTTCCCCAGCTTGGAGCCTACAGGTACTTACCGGACATCACTAGAAAGAACAGAATCAGAAACAGAACCCTGTGGTCTCAGAAGGAGGAGAAAGATCAAATTTAAAGAAGGTACTGGTGACTATATTTTGTGGGGCAGAATAACAGAGAGGGAACTGCACCAGAGAGAATATTTTGGAAATCTGCAGAAGGAAGACTTTAAGACATTTGGCTAAATGTTGATGTGTACATAGATTAGAAGAAATTGCCTGTGACCAGGGAAAGATCCACTGACAGCAATTGGTTATTTCTTATTTTATTTTTTTAAGGTTTTATGTATTTATTTGACAGAGACACAGAGAGAGAGAGGGAACACAAGCTGGGGGGAGTGGGAGGGGGAGAAGCAGGCTTCCCTCCTAGCAGGGAGCCTGATGCAGGCCTTGATCCCAGGACCCTGAGATTATGACCTGAGCCTAAGGCAGATGCTTAAGGACTGAGCCACCCAGGCACCCCCAGCAATGGGTTATAACAATAATGAGTACTCCTTCCTACTCTGTTTTTCCAGCAGTGAGAAATGGAAACATCTAGTCACACAGGCTATGAGGAAGAATCCTCTTAACAGTCATACTTGCAGTCCCAGAGTAGAAGTTGTTCTGGAGTTATCACTATAAATTTAAAAGCAACTTTTAAAAAGGTGAAGCTGATCCACAAGCAACTATTGTATTGACAAAACAAAAACTCAGCATTTCAAAAAGTCATACAAATGCATGCGCCATTCAAAAATGTAGAATTTGGAGTCATTCATGTACTCAAAAATGATTGACCAGAAAAAAGAACAAGGAAATGTGATTCATTTTGAGGAGGAAAAAAAAAAATCAATTAATAGGTATTGGCACAGAAATGATAAAAATATTGAAATGAGTAGACAAGGACTACAAACAGTTAAAAATAACTCTGTTCAAACATGTAAAGTATGAACATAGTAAGTCAGGAATATAAGAAAGATTTCTATAAGACCCAAGTGGAACTTCTATTGATGAATAATACATGATTTACAATAAAAATTACATGGGATGGGGTTAAAGAAAATTAAAAAAAAATAGTAAAGATCAACAAGCTCGAATCCATTGCAAGGACACTATCCAAGATTAAGCACAGAGAGAAAAATGACTGAAAGAAACTGAACCAAGCCTCAACGAGCAGTGAGAAATATCAAATGTTCAACGTACATATAACTGGAGCTCCAGAAAGGGAGAAGGAATGAACAGAAAAAAAGGGAAAAGGGCATAGGGAAATAATGATTTAAATGGTTATAAAGATATAAACCCTTCAATCTGAAAGTTTCAGTGAAGGGGAAGCAGGAGAAACCAACAAATCCACCATGACACATTGTAATCTAATTGTTGAAGAATAGTAACAAAGAGAAAGTCCTAAAAGTTAACCAGAGAAAAAGGACACATAATCCAAAGGAACAAAGATAGCAATGAGAACCGACTTCTTGTCAATAGCTCTGCAGGGCAGAGATAGGACATTTCTAAGTGCCAAAACAAACAAAAAAACAGCCTAGAATCCATGTCCAGAAATACTGTATTTCAAAATGAAAATAAGTAAGGAGGTTAAAGACCACCTCCACACACCCCCAAACTTGAAGGGATTCTTTGCCCGCTGCCCCAGACTTACCCTTTTTCAGCATATTATAGAAGTCATAAGGCATATGTTAGAAGATAGAAATTAGAATGTATATAAAAGAGAAAAGCAATGGAAATGGTGATTATATAGATTAGTATAGCAGACATTTTCTTTAATTTTTGAAACCACTTTAAAAGGTAATTGAAAGTTTAAGATGAAAATAATAACAATTTATTACCTATAACATCTGTACTAGTCAAACGTATGGCAATAATAACACAAAAATTTATAGTGCTATGAAACTATAACTCAATTACAGGAAAATATCTGGAAAATGCTTAAATATTTGGTAACTAAACATGGTACTTCTGAACAACCCATGCTCCAAACAGGTAACCACAAGAGAAATTAGAAAATAAAAACATAAAACAGGAAAATGAGAATACAAGATATCAAAGATACCAAAATTTGTGCAAAAATAGCTAAAGTGAGACACTTAACAGACTTCCTATCCAATGAGCCAAGACAATGCCAGTTCCAGTGAGGTATGAATCCTGGGCTCTATCCACTTTAAAGGAACTGATTACCCCTCATTTCAACTATTCCTGTATCCTTTAGAATTGTCTTTGATTCTCATTACCCAATTCTATGTCCTTCCACTCCTCTGTTAATAATTCTTTATATCAAACTTTCCCTGCTCAAATTGTTGACTGATGTCTATCCCCTGACTGAACCTGACTAATACAAACCCATTTTATCTAAAACTTGTTAAACTGTTAACCTTAAACACACTTATCTGAAGTAAATACCCAGAAAAATACTGCATGCATGCAAGATCAGAAATAAATATTTCAGTGCTGGGTAACTGAAGTTAGAGGTCCATTCTCTGCCATAGTTTTAAATCAACAGTATGACTTTTGGACAGTATATTTAATTTCTGTGGGTCTTACTCTTCCATATGCACACAAAATATAAGACTAGTCGATATCTAAGTTGTATTTCATTACTAAAATGCTGATTCTAAATCATAGTAATTCCACAAGTTGATCATATAACCATCTTTTCCACTGGCATTATGAGTAGATTTTTAAAAAATACAATAACCTTCACTCTGCATGTAGAATATTAACATCCGGCACGTTTTAAACAACCATGAACTTGGTAGCATATTTAGCTGAATATTTAGGTTGAAACCTATAAATATAAACAATTATTTTAAGCAAATTGCTTCTATTAAAATTGTGTTGAAGATGAAGGGATGGTGATATATTATGTCTAACTTTTTAAAATTGTTAGAGGCTTTAAATAGGTTTTTGGAATACTAATTTATAACTAGCACTATGTAGTAGCTATGTGTGGAGGGTGGATATTCTATTTTTATCTTAAAGGAAGTGCTCATTCCCCCAAATATTCCTGTCTTATAAGAAAATATCTGTATATCTCTATCTCCATTTTTATCTCCAATCTACCCATCTGTTTCATCCAGCCTGCTTTAGGGAGAAGGCATATAAGTATAACTTCAGATACTAATATATGCTTTTTTTTTAAAAAGATTTTATTTTTAAGTAATCTCTACACCCAAGGTGGGGCTCCAACTCTTAGATCAAGAGTCGCATGTCAGCCACGTGCCCCCTAATATACACTTTTTAAAGAATCTTATTTCCCATAAGATACTCCGTTTGAGATGGAAAGAGGGAAGAAGACTAATAAACAGATTATGTAAATGTGAATGTAAATTATTAGGTGAATGTAAATTATTCACACATCTAGCTTATATCAAGAAATTTCACATGCATTGGGTACAATGTTGGAATACTTTCATGACTTCTTCTTTTTTTTTTTAAAGACTTTTGTTTATTTATTTGACAGACAGAGATCACAAGTAGGCAGAGAGATAGGCAGAGAGAGGAGGAAGCAGCCTCCCTGCTGAGCAGAGAGCCCGATGCGGGGCTCGATCCCAGAACCCTGGGATCATGACCTGAGCCAAAGGCAGAGGCTTTAACCCACTGAGCCACCCAGGCGCCCTACTTTCATGACTTCTTACAGCGTACACTATCTCGCTCCAAATTTTTAAAAAATTGACACCTTTCCTTATTTAAGATGAGTTAACATAGATTCCTCATTTTACAGACATGAACGTTAATATACATAGAAACATGGTATATCTTCAGGAGTATTCTCTAAAGCTTTCTGAAAGTCAGTCTCTTTTGCGCTTACTTTCTTTTCCATCAAATAGTCCCATAGCATCTGGGTGCTGTGATGTTCTAGAGGAATGTTAATTTAGCAGCCTGAAGGCACAGGTATGGTCCTTGGTCAGTCTACCATGTGTTTTGATCATGTGTTTTGCAACAACTTAATAGCTACAAAATTGGAACAGCTCCCCAGATTGAATGAAAAATGTCCCAGAGAATTCTGTCATTCATTTATGTGAATAATAAATCATTCATTTATTGAGAACATTTTAGAAGATCCCATGCCATTATCATGGGACTCAAAATTGAATAAATATGTACTATCTTGGAAAAGTGTATATTCTAGGGAAGCCATAAATGTGGAATTAATAGGTGCTATAGGATCTTGTATCCCTACCATATAAGCATAAACAGGGTATAGTGGCATTTGGTAGTTTCCCCAACTCTACCTGCTAAAGTACATAGGCAAGAGGGAAACAGGGTCCAACCAAGTCAGGACCTTGTGTACATATGCTGAGCTTTATTCTTTACGAAAACAGTCATTGGAGGGTTTTATTCAGGGAAGGAAATCATCTGATGACCACTGAAACCAAACCAAACAAACCCCCCCCAAAAAAACAAAAAACCTTCTTGGCAGCCCTGTAGAGACTATACCAGAGGGTGTAATCTTTGATGAAGCTTTTGAGAGATTAGAGCAATGGTGCAAAAAAGAGAAAATGAGGAACTATATTTAGCAATGGCAGTGGGAATTTTAAAACAATAGGCCAGTTCCGGTACATATTAATGTAGTAAAATTTATATAGCCCCATGACCCGTTCGATTGGAAATGGTCTTTAAAAAAAAAAAAAAAAGGTTTGAAGGATGACTTTCAGGCTTCTAGTTCTCCTGGTATTACCATAGAGAAAGATAGAATTAATTAGATTTGTCAAGGAAAGAAGACTGGCGTTCACATTTTAAATGTGTCTTAAATGTTGAATTTTTATTATTCTTTGGCCTGTGAAAAATCCAAATGCATGTTATTCCTGAATCAGGCCAAAGTACTGAAATCAATAAAACCCTTCAGGGTTGTAGTAGATAACAGAGTATGTAAATGTTTTAAAAACTCTAAGTGGACATCCCTATAGTCTTTTTATATTTATAGCTAAATCCAGAAGAGTAACGGCTTTAACATTTATGTGTGACACATACAAAGAAGAAATTTATCTTTGCGTTTGGTGGTATTTTATCACTGAATAATTTCACTTACTCTAGCAGAAACTAAGTATGTATTATTCTGAGCATTTATATCTGTATTTTGCCTCAGCAGCACAGTCGTATTTGAGAAATAATACATGATGAAGAGAATATCTACATCTTCTAATAAAACTAAAGAAACTCCAGAAATCTGATATACCATGAAACTTATTTTAAGTCTTTCTCTGTTGTGAATAGCATAGAAAAAATAATTTGTTTTGTTCTAAAATGTATTCCAGATATTATGTACATACTTTGAAAATGAAAGGGAAGAATTAATAGTTAATGGATTAGATCAGGTATAGCAGTGGTTGTGTAAAATTGTTTTTTTTTTAATACAAGAATAAGATGCAAAATCTGAGGTAAAGATATATTGTGCCTTTGTATAAGCAGGATAATGTGACTCATATTTTAATGCCTCTTGAGTAGAAACAAAGTTAACTCAGCCCTATATTCCTTTTTTTTTTTTTGAGCCCTATATTCCTAATGTAAATTAAAAAGTGAAAACAAAATGTTTACAGGCTAACATTGAAAAACAGCCATTTTCTATATTTATACTTATGAAATGCAAATATTGGGAGAGCAATGAGCAGGTGAAATATTTATCTTTTTAAAACACTTTTGTAAAAATTAACAATAGTCTTTTTGAAATACCATTTCATCAAACTCTAACATCAAATGACAAGCCCTGCTCAAGGTTGTGACTCAGGACACATCTACAGAAGGGTAAAGCTAGTACCAAACTCAGTGCTCTGATTGCTGTTCTTGCTCTTTTTCCACTGCAGAGCACTTCCCAATTCTGATATGTATTAGTTGTCTTTACTTGTTAGGATCCCATGCTAGTGGAATGTTGGCTCTGCTTCTAGGATTCTTGCACTCCTGGATGTCTTGAATTTGCCCTTTTTTCAGCTACTTGGTTGACTCTTTAATCCTCTTTTGCTGTAGTTTCTCGACCGTCTTGAAATAGCCACTTTTCCCTAAGAGCCTTCCCAGTATCTGATCCTGTCCATACACACTCTTCTCCTTCATCAAAGTAATGCCTTCTTGTATTTCATAGAGAAAAGAATAGGAGGTGGATAATTAAGAACTATCACACATGAGAATTTTAACACACCAGTGAAGCTTACTAATGTACAAAATACAACTTTCCATAATCACACCTATCCCTTACACAACTTCTCAAAACGAAAAACTGAACATATTCATTATCACAATCCAAAGCAATAGCCTCTCTATAGCATATTTAAAAAGAAGCAAAATTATATAGACTTAAAATTATGCTCTCTAATCAACTTTTTTGGTATCCTATCATACTTCTACATATCCAATAATTATCAATTAACTAATTTAGCTTATCATCCTTATTAAATTATATTTCAGGATATGACTTTAAGTTACTTCAAGATCAGAACATTATCTTTAGGGTCACCTGAGTCACCTGAGTTGGTTAAGTCCCAAATCTTGGTTTAGACTCCAGTCAGGATCTCATCAGTCATCTTGGTAGATGATTTCCAGAAATAATATGCAATAATTTTAAAAAATAAATGCATATCAAAGATTTTACATAGCTAATGAATAAGGAAACCAGTAAGCCATTACAGCTGGTTCAAAGAAAATTAAAAGAAACACACACAGTTGTGCAAATGAGGTAAATTTATATATAAATTTAAAATGGGTTTATCTTTAGGGAAGCAATCATAAATTTTGCTGGTAAAAATAATTTCTACAGAGAAGAATCATTTGCCTTGTTATCAGTGTCTACACTTACAAAGTTTGTAAAATAGCTCAAAAACGATGAAAGAAGGAGATATCCTGTTAGGGTGACCTAGACAGGACATCCATGATCTTTTCTGTCAAATTTAGATTTTTTCACTTCTTCCCCCCCCCCGGTACCATAGGGTAGAGTACCTGTTTCTAAGTAGTTAAGAGTCATTATGAAGTTTCCTTTTATAAACCAAGAAGCTAAAAAATAAATAAGTGGGATAAAAATTATGAAACTTAAAGTCATATCCTAAATTTTACTGTTTAAAAGTTCTCTCCAACCTCTGAACATATGGCTGTTTCCCCATCTCATGACACATCTCAAATTCTTTTCTGGCTTTTCACTCCTACGTTTTGGTTCCCACTCTCAAGATGTTATAGGAAACTGAAAAAAAAGAAAAAAAGAAAACACAAACAAACACACTCATAGTAGAGTAAATATCTGGGATCTTTGGAGAGAAAACATTTACTTGGCTTGTTGAGTAGTGTTGTCAATTAAGGCATAGCCAAAGGTTACGAGATATTACTTTGAGAATTAATTGCTTAGAAGATATAAACCCTGTATAAACCATATACACTTTTACTCAAACATAAATCGGATGTGCTATCACGAATAAGTCAAAGTGGTATTAACTGAGAAATACAATTTTTTTTTAGCTAGGAACATATTAGCATGTAAATTGTTAACAATATATGGTAGATATAAAGGAGATTGAAGACCCCAAAGGATACATGAAAATAGGAAATGTAAAGTTCAGTGCATTTCTTCATGACTTTAAAAATGATGTTTAGATGTTTCCATGGAAATCTTCTGATGCAGTATTAATAATAAAATTGCAGGGGCACCTGCATGGCTCAGTGAGTGGGTTAAGCCTCTGCCTTTGGCTCAGGTCATGATCCCAGGGTTCTGGGATTGAGCCCTGCATCAGGCTCTCTGCTCAGCAGGGAATCTGCTTCCCCCTCCCCCTCTGCCTGCTTCTCTGCCTACTTGTGATGTCTCTCTCCCTCTGTCAAATAAATAAATAAAATCTTAAAAAAATAAAATAAAATGAAATAATTAAATTGCAATAATTTTCATATAGCAGTTACAATATATTTTTCTTCAAATACAAATATGCTCCTATTCCTATCAAATTTTGGACACAGAGTCACATCATAATGTCACTGCTGAATTTAGGGAGCCTGTAAGTCTAACATGTCAGGAGAACTGAAAAGGCAGTTTGTGGACATTATGATTTAATACGCTTTGCCACTGGGAATTTCTGGAGCTCAAAGTAATAATGTCTTCCACATGCTGCATTAATCTTCATAGAAAGTTCAATTCGTTTGAGAGGATAAGGAGATAATATCAACTGGATTAATAGAGTAAAATTATTAGGTAACATTAGAAGATTGTATTAATATCTTTGTTTAATATTGTATATTTACCATTTTTCACTATTTTACACTGTTGTAAACTCAAAAATGTTGATTGACTTTCAGTTTAACATTAAAGTTTTTTGTTTTTTTTTTTTTTAAAGATTTTATTTATTTATTTGACAGAGAGAGATCACAAGTAGAGAGGCAGGCAGAGAGAGAGAGAGAGAGAGAGAGAGAGATAGGGAAGCAGGCTCCCTGCCGAGCAGAGAGCCCGATGCGGGACTCGATCCCAGGACCCCGAGATCATGACCTGAGCCGAAGGCAGCGGCTTAACCCACTGAGCCACCCAGGCGCCCTAACATTAAAGTTTTTTAAAGATTTTATTTATTTTATCTTATTTTATTATTTATTTATTTTATTTATGTATTTGAGAGAGAGAGAGCATGAGAGGGATAGTGAGGGGAAATCCTCAAGCAGACTCCCCAGTGAGCATGGAGCCTGACGCAGGGCTTAATGCTACAACCCTGAGATCATGACCTGAGCCAAAACCAAGTGTCAGATGTTTGGCCGACTGGGCCAACCAGGTGCCCTAACATTAAATTTTTAAATGACATTTTCCTTTTTTGTAATCCAGAATTTAAATATGTGCTTATGAATTCTTTATAAGTATACTGTTATTTTTTATTGTCAAATAGTTTTTTTAAGTAATTTGTCAGTTACTTAATTTGTTTTGGTTTAATTTGGTTTGATATCAAGTGAAAATATATAAATCAATATTAATACTTTACATTTTAAAATTGCTTTTATGCACTCTAAATCATAATTTAAGTTTTAATTCAAGTGCTTTATGGTTATTAGTAATGGCTTCTTTCTGGCTGCAAATATCTCTGTTTCTTAGGGGAGGATATCAAATTAAAGTTTATCATTTCAAAACTCATCATAAAAGAAGAAATAGAGGCATAAATAGATACACCATGGGATTTTTCTGCTGAGTCCTTTAAACTGTACTCTGTTGCCAGGTTTAAATCATTGAGATAAGGAGAAGACATCTGGCTCCATTTTAAGTGCTATTGTAAGAGATATCTATACTTAACCTCCTTATCTTTAGACACACTAGAAGTTGACATTTTCTGTGGTGAGAGGATTTACAAATAATTGATTTCTACTTGACAATTAAATTCTAGAACAACCTTAAATTTATCAAAACGATAGCAGTTGCTTGAAATGGGATTCTGTTCTACCTCAAAACTAATTATAGGGATTTTTAACTGAAAGTTAAATACTGAAACTAAATAATTAGTTACCATCCAAGAAAATCTCACAGAATCTGGGTTTTGTTCTTCTAAAATGGTTATTTTTATGTTAAGACAAATTAGAATCAGTAAAAACATCTTTTAAATTGAGACATAGCTTTATTATCAGATATTTACTCTAATTTCTTTTCTTTTCCCCCCTCACATTTGTTATTTCCAAAGTCTTTCTAGTTTTAGGCACTTAACTGAATCTGAATAATATAAAGCATCATGATTAAATAATTTAAATTATTTTTTAAATAATTTTGCTGCTATAATAAAGAGAATAATGCCTAATAATACCACTGAAGTTAAATCAATCTTATGAAAACAGTTTACAAATTCTAGAAACATTGTATGGCATTTTTAGTGATATGCACAGAAGAACATGATGTTTTTGGAATATAGATTTTGCAATCTGCTATATTTTTAAAACATTTAAAAATTATAATGAGTTGCCAGCTACCTCTATGGAGAAGCCCATGTTATAAGGAATTAAGTCCTCCTGGCAACAAACAGGAAGGAACTGAGGTCTCCTACCAAAAGCTATGTGAGAGCTCTGGGTTCAATCTTGTACTCCCCTCCAAAATTCATTGTCAATACCTTAACTCCCAGTAGCTGAGAATATGAACTTATTTGGAAACTGGGTCGTTGCAGATACAAATAGTCAATAACAAGGTCATGAGAATAAGCTATAATCCAGTATGATTGGTATAAATATAAAAGGAGAAATTTGAACACAGAGACAGACACAAATCAAGGGAAAACAATGTAAAGAGGCACGGGGAGAAGAAGCTACCTACAAACCAAGGAGAGAGGCAGGGAAGAATCCCAACCCTGCCAACCACTCAATTTTGGAGCTTTAGAACTGTGACAATAAATTTCTGTTGTTTAAGCCACCCAGTTTGTGGTACTTGTTACAACAGCCCTAAGAAACCAAAATACATTAAGTGAGGGAATAGTTTCAAGGTGAAATGGCAAATTTACTTCAACGCACAAATATATACATTCAGCATTTTCCATATGGATTTAATGGCAATTTGGACAATAACTTTGAAATCTGAATGAAAGTCTCAGAAAAAAAATATATATTTGCTCTGATCTAGCTTACATTTTGTGATGTAATGAATGCAAAAAAATCCTTATGCCTTAATCTCTGCTTATTTGTGATTCTTATTTTTCACAGAAGAGGGTAATTATAAACAAATGACAATTGTAATATACAAAAACTTGTGGAAAGTACTTTCCAAGTTCTTATGCATGAAATACTTATGTTCAGTAAGTAGAATTAAATCTTCCTTAAAGGAAAAACATTAGGCAATGGAAGCATTTGGCAGTGGTAATTTATATTCAGCAATTTATGAATTCCTTACCTACTTCATTATTCAGTGAGCAAAATCCATACTTAGTATAGGAACCTTTATATTCACTCTTATTTAATACGTTTAGAAGAGAGAGCACATCAATGCAAGGTGATATCAACCAGCAAGGATCTTTTAAATAGATTTTATTCTACAATGTTTATCACACATATTTTAATTCAATTCAGTAAGTATTTCTTGAGGATAAAACTTTGCCAGATTTTTTTCTTCAGTTTCAGTTTCAGATATAGCTAGATAATATTTTAAAAATACTAATTTTTTTAAGTATTTCTTGTATAAATTGGCCTTCTTTTTACTCATGAAGAAATAAAACTATGTAACATCTCTTCCCTTAAAAGGAAGATTTCTTTTTTTTTTTAATTTTATTTTTTATAAACATATATTTTTATCCCCAGGAGTACAGGTCTGTGAATCGCCAGGTTTACACACTTCACAGCACTCACCATAGCACATACCCTCCCCAATGTCCATAATCCCACCCCCCTAACCCCCCTCCCCAAAAGGAAGATTTCTTAACTGAAAGGAGGAAATGCCTCCTCCCCCATTAAACTTTGACTTGAGAAAAACTAAGTTCTCAAATAAGAAAAAAGATATCATGACATAGACAATGTGTTTGAAAGGATCATGATGAGCAAATTTAAACTGTGCTCTCCTCTCTTTCCCCTCACCTAAATTTTGGCCAGAAAAGGCTTCTCCCAAGTTTGACATGAGAGAAGTGCTTTTAAAGAAACAAGCAATGCAAGTTCGAATGCTGGTATGTCACCAGTGAAAAATGTTCCTGCTTCTTGTTCCTCACCTGCAACCAAATCCAATGATAAGGAACTTAACATGGATTTTGAGGAAATAACTGTGATCATTATTTTTATATCCTGTTACTATTTTTTTCAAGTTTTTATTTAATTTTCATTTAGTTAACATACAGTGTAATATTAGTTTTAGGAGTAGAATTTAGTGATTCATCACCTACATTTAACACCCAGTGTTTATCACAAGTGCCCTCCTTTATACCTATCACCCATATAGCCCTTCTCCTCCACCCACCTCTCCTCAGGCAACCCTCAGTTTGTTCTCTATAGTTAGGATTCTCTTATGGTTTGCCCCTCTCTCTTTGTTTTCTTTTTCCTTTCCCCTATGTTCATCTGTTTTGTTTCTTAAATTCCACATAAGAATGAGATCATTTGATATTTGTCTTTCTCTGACTTACTTCATTTAGCATAATACACTCTAGCTTCATCCACATTTCATTCTTTTTTTATCTCCAAGTAATATTCCTTTGTATATATACACCACATCTTCTTTATTCATTCATCAGTCCGTGGACATTTGGGGTTTTCCATAATTTGGCTCTTGTTGATAGGGCTGCTATAAATATTGAGGTGCATGTGCCCATTTGAATCAGTATTTTTGTATCCTTTGGGTAAATACTTAGTAGTGCAACTACTATGGATTATAGAGTGGTTCTGTTTTTAACTTTTTGAGGAAACTCCATACAGTTTTCTACAGTAGCTACACCACTTTGCATTCCCACCGACAGTATAAGTAGGTTCCCCTTTCTCTGCATCCTTGCCAACATCTGTTACTTTCCAAGTTGTTAATTTTAGCCATTCTGACACGTATGAGTAGGTATCTGATTATAGCTTTGATTTGTATTTCTTTGATGCTTAGGGAGTTGAACATCTTTTCACGTGTTGTTAGCCATTAGGTATCTTCTTTGGAAAGATATTTATTCATGTCTTCTGCCCATTTAACTGGATTATTTGTTTTTGGGGTATTGAGTTTGAGGAGTTCTTTATAGATTTTGGATACTAACCCTTTATCTGATATGTCATTTGCAAATATCTTCTCCCATCCTGTGGGTTGCTTTTTTGTTTTGTTGATTGTTTCCTTCACTGTGCAGAAAGAAGCTTGTTATTTTGATGAGGTCCCAATAGTTCATTTTTGCTTTTGTTTCCCTTGCCTTCAGAGACACGTCTAGTTAGAACATCTGCTACTATTAAGAGCTATTTCACTAAATAATCCATCTGTCCCAAGATTGATTGACCTAACTTAATTCCTTAAGTCGAACCGTATTTTGTCATATTTCGAAGTTTTTCTTCAGTCGTTCATGATAAGTGATTGATAGCCCTGACTCACCATTGGGAGGTATCTGATGTTAATAGGTCAGTGTTCAATGATCCTAATACTTGACTGTGTTTGGGGAAGAAAAAGGCGTAATGAGGAAGATGTAGGAGTTTAATAATTCATAAGTATCCAGATACGACAAGATCATTAAACTTTGAGTTGTAAAATGAGAGTCCTTGATTTTCAATTAGAAGTTCTTACAAATATTTCCCTCTTCTGGTTAGTTTGTTGAAAAGAAAACAACCAAGCAAATATTGAACTTCAAGCAATTTTAAAAAAAATCATTTGGCGTACAGGATACTTCAGGAAAAATCAATATTAATTTTCAGAATATTCACCACCTGAATACATCTTTCAAATATATAGCCCTTTATGTATCTTTCAAGCCTTAGAATTCAAATGTGCTGATATGCATTATCCCAATTAGCTCTTGAAATCACTCACAAAATATGACTGCTAATATTTTCAGTGTACATGATAGGAAAGCTGAGTCTTATTGAAGTTACTAACAGACTTTAAAAATGGATGGGAAATAGTTCTTTTTATTCTGTGAGCCGTTTTTGAGTATCTTCTTTGTGCTAGGCACTGAGATGCAGAAGTGAACAAGATGCAGATGCATTTTCCTGGCATCTCGTACCTCAGACCACACTCCCAAGTACTTGCAAGATTGCATCTTTTCTAGAATCTAGAGGAGAGAGACAGGCGAAGTAAACAGTATAAACTGGGGCAGCACCAGTGTACTAAATCAAAAAGGTAAAAAGTGAGGGCGCTTAGCTCTTCTGCTCTTTGCTTACTGCTGGGGCCTGGAGGCCTCTTCTAAACATGAGATTGGGAAGATAGAAGTGCTGTACTGTCCATCTTCTCAAACAATATCTAATTTAATCCAGCTTCCAGGTTCCCCATATGGAGCTAGTGTACTTGGGAATAATGGTTCTAAAAGTGTTCTTTTCCCCACAGCCTGTTGCAGGTCTCCCCACCCACCCACTAATCCCTTTATGAGGCTGCATCCAAAATTAAACTACAGATTTTAACTTCCTCATCTTTTTTTTTTTTTTTTTTTTTTTTTTTCCAAATCATAAACTTTTGCTTCCTGGTGCATTTGAGAGAAAGGAACCTAAGTCTTTGGATGTATAAGTAAGTTTCCATTAGGGAAACTGAACACTATACTAATGGGAGAAACCATCATAGAGAGCCTCTCTCATGCTTTCTGAAACAGTTAAGCACTTTTGACATTGTCGTGCTTGCCCAGATAACTCCAGGACCACCTGATTGCATCAGTATTGGTGGAAACTTGTCAGAATCATTTTCCAATTCGATGTGACCATTCTGTTGTGGCCCCATTCAGTCTTGAGCAACTATCCTTGTATGCTGCCATATTATAATTTATTATTATTATTATGACTATTCTTATTATCATTATTATTACTATTTTACCAGGCAAAGATAAGCCTCTCCAAAACAAAGCAAAATGAAACAAACAACACTTGGACATTACAGATTCTTTCAAATTGTCAGCTAGCAGTCTCCTTGAACTATGCATGTTGCTTCGTTCTTGTAAAAAAAAACATGGTCTTGGCCATGACAGCCATCAAACTGCCCACATCCCTTATGAAAATGTAGGATAAGACAATAAGCTTTTCTCCAGAAAACTGTTGGAGCCCTGATGGAGATCACATAAGAAGACACAAATGGCTTAGGTAATACATGGAATCTCTGCAGTTATAAGCTATCATGAAAGACAAGAGACAGAGAGAGAGAAAGAGGGAGATTTAAATTACTCTATTCCACAAAACTACTTGAAGCCAAATGGTTTTGGTGATGACAAAGGCAAAATAGATAATCTGATTTAGGTACTACTTCAGCAGCCTTTGATCTAATACTGAACAAGGCTATGACAGACCATGATAGGACTATCAGCACAGTAGCTGGCTGGTTTGCAGTGTAAAAGACATCCAGGACCACTTTGGATCTAAGTATTTCAGAAGCAGTAGTGTGATCCTCATCCCTATGTATGCTATAAGACTGGGAAAATAGCCATGAGACGATGCACCTTCCCATACACAAAACATCTCTGAGACATGTATCACCCCTCAGTGGGAGGATGTGACAAGAAGTGAAATCTTCTTTGTGTTGTGCAAGAAGAATATATATCAAGAAATCAATTAATTGCTTAAAAGGAATACTGAATCTCATCCTGAAGCAGTCAACTATAGATTTAATCAGTCTTGAAAGAATGGCAGCCTCGGAAAATGTTATACTTTTCTGCAAAGTTTGGTTTTAGCAAATAAAGTGAAATTATCAAGGTGAAAAACATTTAAGAATAGGTAATAATATAACAACTGAACTTCATTGCTTATTGTCAAGGTGAAAGAGTAATTTCCAGAAGATCGGTTTTCTTATGAGTCAATATGTGATGATAGGGGTGATGGACTGTTTCTATTCATTTTCTTCTTTGAACTTACTTTCCCGCATCCCTGGTAAAATCTTGGCTAGAATCTATCCAATTTAGATTGATGTTGAGGATATCTCTCTGAAATGAACCAAACCTTAACCAAACCCACATAGATCATTTATATTTGAGAGAATGGCAAGCCAACTGTTAGATTAAATTAAAGATAATTTATGATTCAGTTTAGATGCCATAACATTTTATTATATTTTATTATGAAATCACTGTGTATTATTATTTTGGGACTTCTAAATTTACCAAAAAGTTATAAATATTACTAAGAGAATCTTAGTTGGTAATCTTCTGCATTTTTATTGTTGTCGTTCCTTTAATATGAATTTAGTACATATCTTTACCCCATAGAAATAAAAATACAAATATATAAAAGTGAAATAAGTGGAGTCATTATTCTACTTTCAAATACTTATAGAATATTCTCTTAGCTTCTTAAGCATATTAGTCTTAGCATCAGTCTTTCCTAAAGTGAAAAAAAAAAAAGTTGACTCTAACTGCTTTCATGTTGTGTTAAAAATTACTTTGCACCAAGCAGACTTGCAAATATATTAAAATTATTTTTTTAAAGTTTCAGTAAATGAAAATTACTTACTCAAATCATGTTTTCTTAGTTCCTCCTCTTATGAAGCTCAATGGCTGACTGCCAATGCTCTTTTGTAATAGTCGTTTAAATGTTTTTTGGTGTTGTTGTTGTTTTCTCATGAGGCTTAAGTAGCAGTCTTCAAAACTGGTCATGAGGACTTACACACTGCAAAAGTCCCTACATGAATTCTATGCTCTTTCTCTAACTACCTACAAGTCTCCTTAAGCCTGACTCCTCTATCATTTCTGTAGGGCCCAACCCTACCTAATGTCTGCTGTGTCCATCTGTCTATGGGGATCTCAGCTGTCCTTGCCATGCTAAAAACAAGGAGTATAGACTTACCCCATTCTGTTTTTTTCCAACCACCCATCAGTAGGGCCTCTGTACTCTTCCCCAATTTTAGAATCCTTCAGTCAAGAAGAACATATCACTTGTTATGTTTTTATGTATACACAAGTTCCAAAATTCAAATATTAACTCTTATAAACACTCATATAAATAAATGCCTTACTCTCATGACCACACCAGACCTGTGAGATTTGGTTGTGTAAGGGCCTATTCAGCCAGAGCAGCCCCACCCCAGTTGAACTGCCATTTTGTTTTAAAACTTCAATTGACTTTGCCGCCCCCCCACCCCCGCCATGGGAACTTACTTAAAAACAAGTCCCGGGGGCACCTGGGTGCCTCGTTTGGTTGAGGCCTCTGTCTTCGGCTCGGGTCATGATCCAGGGTCCTGGGATCGAGCCTTGCATCGGGCTGTCTGCTCAGCAGGGAGCCTGCTTCCTCCTCTCTCTCTCTCTCTGCTCCTCTGGCTACTTGAGATCTTTGTCAAATAAATAAATAAAGTCTTAAAAAAAACCAACAAGAAGTCCCAGAAACCATTCCCAGTAACAAAGTCCAAGTACAAGGGTGGGTCAGGCCAGATGGAGGTATTCAATCAGTGGGGGTGCATACTGTCTCCTAGCTACCAAGGTGATGGGCTAATTTCCATGGCTACTGTGGGGTGAATTGTAATTCAATTAGCCACCTGTGTGTGGACAGTCCCAACCACATGTCCTTTGCTCTATAAAAGTTAGTCTGGAAAGCAGGGAGGGGTCGTCCTCTGTAAGGGGCGACCCCGACCGGTCTGTTTGACGGTCGGTTTAATTCTTGATGCTTGGTGTGAAATAAAGCTTTGCTTGACTTTCGCTTTGTATCAGTCTTGCTCCTTTAATCACGGATCCATTATTGGGCTACCTATTTTTGGGGGACCCAACAGTTGAAATACTTGTGTCTCCATTTTATACATTTCTTTAGTCTCTCAACAACTAGGCTTTAAAAGGGTCATTCCTTTCTTCTGTCATGAGGAAAGGTAGAGAAATTCTACAGAATTCTTTATAAGACCAAAAATTCAGTAATCCTTACTTATTTTATTTTATTTTTTTACATAATCATTTGCTACATAAACTGGGTTGGATTATCAAGTAAATGTCACATGACAAGTTCACCACTTCTAGGGGATAGGGGGAGTATCTGAATTAATTTGGAAGGAGAAGAAATTGTGTTCCCATTTTTCTCATTTGTTGCTCTAGCTAAAAATTGGAATCAACCTGAAAAAACCTCAATAAAAATTATTTTATAGATTGGAGTAAGATTTGCTTTAAATTATCATTCAGGTAATTACTATAATTTAGCTACAACATTTTAATCATAACTTAGTCAAATGATTAAGCATTTACAATGTTTCAGTGTGGTATTTGTTTCAGTGGAAAAGTTCAACATGGTGACTCTCCAGAGAGAGAGCCAATATTTGTATATATAACGCTACAATTAAAGAAAAAGCAAAGACAAGTATTACTGCTGTAGACATATTAACCTTAAGAGCAACTACTGTTTGAAGGATGGGATGGATGTAGACTGGTAAAGTGATAGAAACATTAGCTTGCACTTTGAAGGATGCAGAGGACATGGGCCTGTATGAGGGAAGTGTGGTTAGTTCTGGTGCTGTGAGAGTACATGGGGTGATGGAGTTGGTAGGCATGGTATATGGAGGACACAGAGGAAAGTAGTTTACCTCGATTGCCAGAAGAACGTTGAAAAACAAAGAGAGATAGCTTTGAATATAAAAGAATAAGACCTATTGGGGAAGATGGTAACCTGGACAATAATATCTTAATAGAGCCATTACAGTACTTGACTTGTGGGAAATATAGCAAATGATGTTTCAAGGAATGATCTGCTAATTTTCTAGGTATGTTCACACTAAATTAATAAAAGAAACTAATTAAGCAATTAAAACCAAAATTACCACATCCTATTGAGCACAATGAGTAAAAATCTAGTGACAGATAATGTGAGACATAATGAAAAATATCAGGTAATGACTGTGCCTTCAATAATAATGATTGTGCCTTATATATTCTAAGTGAATGCTGATAAACAAGTATCTCTACTAATGTTAAAAAGCCTTGGGGCGCCTGGGTGGTTCAGTGGGTTAAGCCTCTGCCTTTGGCTCAGGTCATGGTCTCAGGGTCCTGGGATCGAGCCCTGCATTGGTCTCTCTGCTCAGCAGGGAGCCTGCTTCCCTTCCTCTCTCTCTGCCTGCCTCTCTGCCTACTTGTGATCTCTGTCAAATAAATAAATAAAATATTTTTTAAAAAAAGCCTAGAGATTCCTAGAAATAATAGTTTTTGTACTATTTGATTGTTAGGGGAAGAAAATAACTAGATAACACATAGAGTGCAAGATCTTATTATAAATGTTAAATATGAATTAATTTATTACACAATTATTGTATACACACACTATGCCAGGGAGTGTTCTTGGAAGACAGATCAGGACAGGATCAGGACAGTCTATGCCCAATAGTACTTCCATTCCAATGTAGGTAACACACAGCAGGAGACACACACTTGATATCAGAATGCAAAGGAGCAGGAGTACCAGGAAGGGGAAAGAGAAGGTCGCTGTTGCTGTTTTTATTTAGAATACTCAGGAAGACGTTAAGATCAAATTTAAGCAGAGGCCTTAAGGAAGTATGGTAATGAATACTATAGATATGTAGAGGAACTATATTCTAAATAGAAACTGTACAAAATGCAGATGCCCTGATACAGGAGCTTGCTCAATGTGTGTGTGTGTGGGGGGGAATCAAGAAAATCATTGTGGCTGAATTAGAATGAGTGAGAGAGAAGTAGAGGATGAAGGCAGAGAGAAAAGTGGCAGGATACTGGCTGCTATGTACGTGTGTGAGAAATCTGGGACAAAGTATATTATGTAGAGCTGTGTAAGTCATTGTGAAGTCTTTTGCTTTTATTCTGAATGAGGTGGCAGGATATTGGTGGATTTTAATCAAAGGCATGACCACAGGGAGATCATTCTGGAGACTTGCTAACGGGGAGATCTTACAAAGTGAAATCATTAATAACCTTGACAAGTACTATTTAGAACGGTGAGGGGGGAAAAAACACCTTATTGATATATGTTTGGGTAAGAAAAAGACAAGAGAACAGGAAACAACAAGGATAGATAACTCAGAGTTCAATTTACTGAAGATCAAAAAATAGGTAAGCAGCTCAAGAGAATACGGCTTAAAGAGAGGTTTTTTTTTTTTTTTTTGGTATATTGCTCTAATTTAAAAGGTAGAGATTTATTATAGCAAGTTTAAATGCTGACATAAATATAGAAAAGAGTGGAAAATCACTAGGTTGGTGCAAGCAGAGATGGATTTTTGGGATAAATTGGTGCAAGCAGAGATGGATTTTTGGGATAAATTGTGACTACGGCTTTAGAAAGCAACATTGAAGTCTCTTTTATAGGAACCAGAGGACATTCAGATGCAGGTTGTTTAGTAAATGTGGGAACACGTGGTAGTTTTCTAATGATCATTTCCATGTCCCAAGTGAAACAGGAAACAATTAAAGATGGGAAAGTCATTGAAGGAGAGAAAAGCAAGTATGAAATGCTTGCCTTGGAATGAAGAAGATGGAATGGATTAGACACATGCAGTAGAATTGCTAGGCAATACCACGTCTCCTTTAGAGGTGGTCATGAATTTAAAGTGAGACCAGTTAGGATGGTTGTGTGCTTCCCTCCTGCCAAGTTCAACTGTTATGGATATAGGTGACAAAGAACAGAGAGGGTCTGGCTTCTGAGGTGCTGATGTCTGCCTCTAGAGAAAAGGGAGGATAAAGGAGTTAAGAATATATCCATTTGAATAGTTCTAATGAAAAGCCAAGGAATTGAGAATATATGCATTGGAATAGTTCTAATGAAAATCCATAGAATCAAAGCTTGAAAATCAGGCAGGAGAGAGTAGAATGGGGTGGAGATTGTTCTGCTAGAGCTAGAGATGTTTGCAGTTGGAGTACTCTGAGGGAGGGAGTTTGAAAATTGAAGGTGATTGCTAGGAAAGGAATGCTTGATGTTGGGATCATGTGGAGTTTGCAGTTAGGTAAATATGAGATTTAAGCTATCACTCCAAGAATGGAGAGCTGAGGTAGTTGGGCATACTGGGAGACTCATAGGTATTGGAAAGATTATCTGTACTGTTAGTACAAATAAAAATTAAAAATAAGATGTTTAATTTTCCCTACTTAGAATAAGGGAAGAAACTTCCCTCTCCCATTTCTTAGAGCATTTACTTTAGAAACCTGGTAATTGTAATTTTTTTTCTGTGTCTCTTTGGCAGGTATATAAATCTTCTTAGAAAATACATAAGTCTCTTGGCGGATTTATGACCAGGAATGTCTTTCCTAAGGACACAGGAATCCTCTTTTTGAAATGTAAACATTTGTAGGAGGTTAGGAGCCTAGCTTCAATGGGTGTCTTTCTTTCTCCCAAGTTGTAAAAGTATCTCCTGTCATAAAGATATGAGAAGTTTGTTTTTCCTCCGGATAAAGTCAATTAGCTAACGCAGATGGTCACCGCAATTGCCAGGTGAATTTAGAATAAGATATGTGTGACAAATAGTGCTGTCAAGTCTTCTTACTTGAGGACTAGTTAGTGTTTATCTTGAAAATGTGTTGTGTTTTGAGTTATATAAAAGGGAGAGCTTTCTTTTTGTTCTTGCAATCTCTTTAGAGATTGCCTGTGATGCACATTACATTCTTGCTGAACACTTATTCAGTAATAAAACTGTTTTATTCTACTACCTTTGTAAAGAAGTTTCCTGGGTAGGGAGAAGATATTGTTTTTAATCATATTTTCCCAACAGCATGAATATTTAGGCCATGGAGAGTCATGGCAGTGAACCATAATCCCAAATCTTCTGGGATTGAGGCATGACCTAGGTAGGAGTCTGTAGGTGAGGGCAACAGAAGGATTAGGGGCAATTAAAAGTGGGAGACCTGGGCTTCAAAAGCGTATTGACAGAGGTACACTTGAGGTAAAGTACGATAGCAAGATGGGTATTTCTATGGTTATTATATCAAAGAGAGTTAAGATTCACTGCCTGTAACTTTGACCTCATGGCTTGGTGTGGCTAAAAATGCAGAGATGCACATTAAGAAATAATGAGTCAGGAATGTTTCCTTACATGAAGAATGAAATAACAATAAAACAACAATTTGAGAAATATCAGAAGCCAGTACATGAGCAATTGCCACATGAGTTGTGGAGATAATTCGTGCTGTAAATTCAGAGAAACGAGAGGTCACAAATTGAATGAGTTGGAAAGATTTTTAAAAATTAATGTGTATGGAAAATTCTCTGTATCAAATCAAAGGATCATGTCTAAACTAGCTTTCAAGTAGCACCTAGGATGGGACATATACCCCATGGGGGCTCAATAAGTGCTAATTATCATTATATCAAAGGGTGAGAGGCACCTCATCTAATCTAGCCCTCAGGCATCAGATTTAAGCCATTCTGTGTAGATGAAAGGCTGTCTAAATTTGAAACGCTTCCTTGAGTAACCCATTTATAATCATTTCTGTTTCAAACCTTTTCTTGTTTTTAAACCTAATCCCTTTCTCTGTGCAATTACTTTTATTATATTTGTAGTCAGTCAAATCACAAAGATTAGATAATACTATTTCCTAGTTACTTATGATTCTCTGCTGAATTATTTCTTTTTTCTTCTATAATAGTGTCAGAATTAGATTAGATACAGTACTCAAATAAGTCCTGATAATCATTCATTCATTCATCCATTCAGTAAGTATTTTTGAGTCAAATATTATATTATTTATTGCTACAGACAAATTATCTCAAACTTAGAAACTGGAAGTTCTAAGTTCATTTACTTGGATGGCTCTGACTCAGGATCTTTAAGAGGTGTCAGTGAAGATACTGGCTGGTATTGCAGTCATTTCAAGGCTTAAGTAGGAGAATTTCTGCTTCCAGCCTCACTCAGTTGTCTGTTGGCAGGCTCAAAATAGCTTTCTTCTAAACTGACTCATGAGGGTGTCTCTATTGGACTACTTCATGACATAAAGCTATTTCCTTTCAAAAGCAAGTAATTCAGAAGAAAGTGAGAGTAAACATCTGAGACAAAAGCCACGGTCTTTTTTATAACCTAATTTTAGAAGTGGCAGCCCATCACTTCTTCCATACTCCATTTTTAGAAAAGTAAAACCCAGGTGCCCCTGGATAAATCACAGATTTGTTTTGATTAGATAAATTATAGAATAATACTTGTGGTATTGTGGCCTTCTGATGATGTCTACCTTCTTCCTACCAATCCACACTCAAGAAGGTAGACATCATCAGAAGGCCACAATACCACAAGTATTATTCTATAATTTATCTAATCAAAACAAATCTGTGATTTATCCAGGGGCACCCAGGTGGCTTTGTCAGTTAGCAGTTAAGTGTTTATGTGTCAGACTCTTGATTTTGGCTCAAGACATGATCTCAGGGTCATGTGATCAATCTCCACATGGGTCTCCATGCTGAGTGGGGAGTCTGCTGAAGATTCTTTCTCTTCTTCTCCTTCTACCACCCACCCCCATCCCACATGAGGAGCATCCCACATGCTCTTTTCTCTTTCGCTCAGGGGGAAAAAAAAAAAAGTATAATCCTGGCAATGTGGTGCAGTGAAAGGATAACTGGCTTTGAGTCAGACAGACCCAAGTTGGAATTCCATATTGTCCTTGCTTCCTTATATCAAGGCACTTAATCTCTTAAACAGCTTTTCATCTATACAATGACAAGACTTGTAGCTACCTTAGTTGTCATTATAGAGATTAAATCACATACCTTAGAAGCTCTATAAATGTGTTTGTTTTTGAAGTAAAGTGCTTACTGTAGTAGATTTTCAATAAATGTTAAAATGCAAAAAGATAAATTTATAGTGCTCCAAATGATAAAATTCATCTTGGGAAATTGTCCAATAAATATAGGCAACTACAGACAACATGAGAAATGATGAATTTCTAGAGGACAGATTGGGAAGAGGTGGTAGTGAAAAATCACACTGAAAGATCTAGCAAAAGATAAGATTTGGGTAAGTGAAAAGTATATCTTTACCAGTTGAACATTTCCCCAGAGGAGACCTAAGAAAATGTTGAGTAATGTAATTACTTAGAGTTTTAGTTATTTTTAAAGCTTTAAGAGATAGTAATAAACAATATATAAAGGTTCTCTTTTCCTTATCAGATATAGTCACAAATCAGGCATGGATTCACAGCAAAAGTTGAGACTTGGTATTCAACCAAGCCTCCTCGGTGTTGTAGATCTCACTCAGGAATCTGAAATTGGTTCTAGGTGAGACTGGAATTCTACTTGTGGGAAGTCTAGTGTAGTATAAAGAAAGCTGTAAACATTTTCTAATATACAATTAACATATAAATGGCTAGTTAATGGGCAAATGAATCTGAAATAGGCTTGCATAGGCATTAAAAAAATAAAAATATTTAGTCATTTATAAATTGGATCCAGTTTGGAGAAAAGTATGTGATGAGGGAAAGATCATTTGTTTTATTTCAGGTACCTCCTTTTATATCTCTGTGAGTAGGATTTTGGTGTTTTTATTTTACTTATACAAGTAAACTAGAAAAGTAAACAAAAGAACTATAGTATTAATTTTTTTCTCTTTGTGTTAAAACACATAACAAATAGAATAGAATGAGTTATATGGAAAGTTTATTGAAGAAAAAAATTAATCATGCCACTAATTATATTATTATTTTTATTGACAGATTATTTCTCTTATAAAACATAATTCAGAAAACTTTTCTTAAAAAATTCAAAACAATAGCCTTTATAACATGCTAGGAAGAGAATTGAGTATTTTTAATTCATGTGCTTGTTTTTAATCATCTCTATTCAACTATGTACCAAGCCATTCTATTCATTTTTTTTTCAAAGAGAAATGAACCCAAACTCAATCATAACTTTGTAATCAAATTATTCCTTTCTAAAACCCAACTGTTTTGAATGACTACACCAGTGGAATCAGATAAATTTGTAGGATAAAAATCTTTGAAACCCTGAGTTGTTATAAAACAGAATGGTTTTTCAGGTCATGTAAGTTACAAATAAAATGAAAAAGTAACAGAACAATTGGAAGACTTTGTCTTGTCATGGACTATGTATACACAAACCAGGTCAAAACTTGATCTAACATACGATATTGTGATTAAGATACTTATTTAACCCTTCTAAACTTTAGTTTTGAAATTGGGCATAAATAATAGTATATAATTCATAGGATTGCTATAAATATCAAATGAGATACTGTATGGTTATCTTAAATTACTGGTATGTCATGTGGTTGATGGTCAAAAATATGAGCCATTATCTTTATTATCATTATGATGATGACAATTTGAACTTGAAGCAAAAGTACACTTTTAATTACAAATAATGATAAAATAACTTGCATTGTTCAGCAAACTTTATGGAGATGGGACTGTATCTAATGATTAAGACATTAAGAATTGATGAATGCGTTACATAAAAATGTATAGTGAAAAATAGAAAGCGAATGTCACTAATTCCACAGTTCATAAAGGAAAATATATTATTGATAAATTAGACCTCATCAAAATTAAAAACATTTGCTTTCCATAGGGTCCTATTGGGAGGAAAAAAAACATACTAGAGACTGAGAAAATATTTTCCAACCCCTTATCTGACAAAAGATTCACATATAGACTATATAAAGAACATTCAAATCTCAAGAGCTAAAAAATAAACAATCCAATTAGAAAATGGTCAAAGGATTTGAAGAGGCATTTCACCAAAGAGGCATGAATGGGAAATAAGCAGATGGAAAGATGTTAAACATCATTAGCCATTAGAGAAATGTAAATTAAAACCATGAAAAATATATGACTTTATGCCCATCAGAATGGCTAAGAATAGAAATAAAATGGCAATAATATCAAATGCTGGCAAGGATGAACTAAAACTGAATCTCTTCTGCATTGCTTATTAGAATGTAAAATGACATGGCTGCTCTGGAAATAGTTTATCAGTTTCTTTAGGAAAAAAAAAAAAAGTGAAACATACCTTTGCCTGACAAACCATCAGTTGAACTCCTTGATATTTATCTGGAATATCAAAAACTTACGCCCCCACAAAAAATCTGTACACAACTGTTTACAGCAGCTTTATTTGTAATAGCTAGAACCTAGAAACAATGAAAATGGCTCTCAATATTGGTTAAACAAAGAGTGGAATACTACACGTCAACAAAAAGGAATGGATCATTGGTATACACTACAAGCTGGATGGATCTCAAAGGTTTGATGCTGAGTGAAAAAAGCCAGTCTCAAAAAGGTTACAAACTGTGTGATTCCATGAGATGAAATGCTCAAAATGGCAACATTATAGAGATGGAAAACATGTTACTGGTTCCCAGAGGAAAGGGTAGTGAGGGTGGATATGTGACAGATAAATAGGTAAGACAGTGAGATTTTTGTGCTGATGCAATGCTTTTATATCTTGACTGCAGTAGTGGTTACATGAATCTACACATACAATAAATGTCACAGAATTATATTACACACATTGCACTGATGTCAGTTTCCTGGGTTTTGATATTGTACTGCAAATATGTAAGATATAGAAGAACCTGAGTGAAAGATACACAGAACCTCCTTATGCTATCTTTGCAACTGCCTGTGAATCCATAATTATTTGAAAATTATATTTTTAAGTGGGTGAAAAATATAAGCATCTCTAATTCTTCAACTCCTCAAAAATGTCATTAGAGAACCTTATCAAAATCTTCCTGAAGGAAGTCCTTCTAAAGGAGAAGATAATCATGAAAGTGGCTTTTCAACTTCCCATTTTTCACAGCTAAAAAATTAGAAGCTATACAAATGGGGTATGGATGTTGTATAGTGCATTGTGACATTGTAGCATGTCAGATCAAACTCTGTTTTATTGGTCATTTTGCAATCCAATTTTAGGAGGTATTTAAAATGCACTGTGTCACGTAATACTGCAGGCAAACTGCTAGGCACTTATCTGAATAATTTAATATATTTTGCGTGTAACTGAAAAATCCAAGTTGCGACATAAACGTTCCGCTATCAGTGAGCCAGTATGTCATGCTTGTGAAATTTTATCCAGGTTTGCCTTACTCCAAAGCGTCTATTACTTCCAACACAGATCATCCTCAATTTACAATGGAGTTACAGCCAGATAAACCCATCATAAGATTAAAATATCATAAGTCAAAAGTACATTTAATACGCCCAACCTACAGAACATCCTAGCTTACCCTACTTCTCCTGAAACATGCTCAGAACACTTAGGTTAGCCTACAGTTGGTCACAGTCATCTCACACTAAGCTTGTTTTATAATGAAGTGGTGACTATCTCACGTAATTTATGGAACACTGTTCTGACAATGGGAAACAATAGTTGTACGGGTACAAAATGATACAGAATGCTTATGTTGCTCCTGTTGATCATGTAATGGTTGCTTACCCTCTTGATTGTGTGGCAGATCGGTCAATGCAGTTGTAGCAGCCGATGCCCAGCATCATGAGAGAGTCTCCTACTACATACCCAGAGCCGGAGAAAAGACCCAAACTGGAAATGCAAATGTGGTTTCTACTGAATGCACACCACTTTCAACCATGATGAACTTAAAAAATTGGAAGTCAAGCAGTCATTAAGTCAAGAATCTTCGGTATAAAAGATATATAAATGTATAAACCAGATGTATAAACCATAGATTATTTTCTGTTTTACACTCCACAGGTACGTTGTTTATGGTTGCCTAAATATGATGCTTTCAGCCATTTCTAGAAAAAAAAAATTAGGCATCAAACTCAAAGTCAGATTTTCCAACAAATTTTCCCTTAACCAACTCCTTTCTCATTGCTTGTGTTTGAAAAGTCGTCTGTCTGACTCTCAGTAGCTTTTTTTATTTTTAGGAGTTTAAGACAATGTAGGAAAGGGCTACAAGGCTGATTTCTCGCTCTCATTTTTTTTTTTTTTTTTAAAGATTTTATTTACTTATTTGACAGAGAGAGATCACAAGCAGGCAGAGAGGCAGGCAGAGAGAGAGGAAGGGAAGCAGGCTCCCTGCTGAGCAGAGAGCCCGATGCGGGGCTCGATCCCAGGACCCTGAGATCATGACCTGAGCCGAAGGCAGCGGCTTAACCCACTGAGCCACCCAGGCGCCCCTCTAGCTCTCATTTTTAAGATGCTTCTGGTCCTCACAGTAGAATGCTTAGCCCTCATTAACAGTGGAATCAAACCTTGCTCTCGCCAACTCCCTGCAGAGAGACTGCTATTCCGCTGCAACCCTGGAGCAGCTGTTATTTCTCATTCAGGTGAACTTCGAGCAAGTAACTAACCTTGCCCAAGAGGGCCGGGATCTTCTTTGGAAGATCATAACAATTTCTTAACAACTTTTTTTTTTTTTTTTTTTTTTACTGTCCTCAGTAAAGTTTTCAAAGTGTGTACTGTGCCAGTTATCTAAGCACCCCAGGTTGATGTCTCCACTGGTAGTTGAAAAAAATTACTATCATTCATTGAGACTAATGAATTCCACCATGTACCATAGTTTGCACCTAGTTACTTTCTTGGTGGCAGCCCAAAGTACAATGGTGTTACATCCAGTCTGGGGTTACTGATCTCTGACTTAGACCAAATTCCATGTTTTGGTGTTTTCTTTCTCTTCCTAGGCCCAGCCATACTCGTTCTATCATTTCCCCCACTATTCTCTACAGAGCCCCCATTCCATGGGCAACCCCCCACCCTCCACCCATACATCCTCAAAAACATTCTCCAGCAAACTTTTGTCTTTAATTGGAATCTGAATTTTCTCTAATATTAGTTTGTCCCTGCAGTCTTTTTGAGTGCTCAATCTACCACTCTCTACATAGTTCAAGAATAATGAATTGAGGTCGAATTTTCCATAAATATCCACTCTTGTTTTCATCCCATATAAATGTCTTCTATCTTTAAAAGTGCATGGTTTGGGGCACCTCGGTGGCTCAGTTGGTTAATTTACTGCCTTCAGCTCAGGCCATGATCCTAGGGTCTGGGATTGAGGGCCCCCCCCATTCCCCCCACCTGGGGGTCAGGCTCCTTGCTCAGCGGGGAGCCTACTTCTCCCTCTCCTTCGGCCTACTACTCCACCTGCTCGTCATGCTCTCTTTCTGTCAAATAAATAAACACAATCTTTAAAATAAATAAATAAAAGCACGTGGTTTCTTGCCAGTGTAGCTTGTGTCACTCTTCACAATCTTCACCTACAAGTCTTCCAATTTAGCCTCTATAAAACTTAATGATAAGAATCTCTTCTGACCTCCTCTTACATACTTTTCCATATAGATGAACAGCCCACATATAAACCATATACAATTATTTGTCTGTTTTCATATTGTAGCTTTTTATTTTTTTATTTTTTAAAAGATTTTATTTATTGGGGCACCTTGGTGGCTCAATAAGCCCCTGCCTTAGGCTCAGGTCATGATCCCAGGGTCCTGGGATTGAGCCCCACATTGGGCTCTCTACTCAGCAGGGAGCCTGCTTCCCCCTCTCTCTCTGCCTGCCTCTCTGCCTACTTGTGATCTCTCTCTCTGTCAAATAAATGAATAAAATCTTTTAAAAAAATAAAGATTTTATTCATTTATTTGACAGAAAGAGACACAGTGAGAGAGAGAACACAAGCAGAGGGAGAGGGAGCAGTAGGCTTCCCACTGAGCAGGCAGCCCGATGGGGGGTTCTATCCCAGGACTCCAGGATCATGACTTGAGCTGAAGGCACACGCTTAACGACTGAGTCACCCAGGCGGCCCCATATTGTAGCTTTTTATCTCTAGCCTTCTTGTACCATGAATTTCCATCACTATGCCCTTGTTATAACCACCAGTTTATCTGTGACCATACATTCCCATACATTCTATCTTTTAAATTTACTCTCTTTTCCAAATTATCTTCTGTCTTTATCAGTATTTTCAGTCTCTTGTGTACTGCCCCCCACCTTTTATCAATTGCATTAGATGCTTCTTGAATTCAGTAACATTCCTCACCAGCTTAATTTTCATCATCTATCCTTTATTCCATTCACCACCTAATACCATCACCTATCTTGCCCTTTGTTTTTTCCTTAAATCAATCCAATAAATATACTGTGGGTGATCAGTCCATATGTTTATATGTTCAGTTCCTGTACATGGCTCATTTGTTCAATGTTTAGGTGGAAATCATCCAAATTAGCAATTTACTCCCTTCACAAATATAGCCTCCAGGCTAAATAAGATCTTATTATTAATTAGAAATCTTTGTTAGTGTCATTGGCCAGCTTCTTCTCTTATTCCTAAATTGACTTCAACAGAGCTTTTGATGACATTTTCTGGCTCCCTGATCTACCATTTTCCTCATTTGTCTAGTCTGTGATCAGACTGTTCTCACCTCACTCTTAACCAGTTTCGGTGGGAGATTTGATTC
Source organism: Enhydra lutris kenyoni (assembly GCF_002288905.1). Lineage (NCBI taxonomy): Eukaryota > Metazoa > Chordata > Mammalia > Carnivora > Mustelidae > Enhydra > Enhydra lutris. The sequence goes on from NW_019154093.1 coordinate 67,640,480, forward strand.
CTCCCTACCACATTAAAGATAAATATTTTTTCACATATTCTGGTTTGCGTTTGCTCTCATCTCCTCTGAGACGTCAATCCATTATTTTGTTTTCTCCTCTTGGGAGATTTTCAATTCTCTTTCTTTTCTTTTGGAATGTTTTTACAGAATCATTCACCATGCCTATCATGTGGTTGTTCCATGCTAGTTGTTTCTTTTACATATTCTTTTAACTCATTTTCCTTTGTGCTTGTTTCTAATCCCACTAGAGTTCAAAAAGCAGTCTCTGCTTTAATATTCTCCAAATTCTCCCTCTTTGTTTTTCAACTTAAGCCATCAAACATTTTGTTGTTGTTTTTCTTCTCATCTTTGTCAAAACCACCATTGCAAAATTCATTAGTGGACACTATTTTATCTTATTCCACTCTAGCATTAGTATAATTTAGTTCTTGACTTAATCTTCTTTCGGTTTCTTTGAGACGATCTACTGGGCCACTCTTCCTCCAACTTCTCTCCAGATTCCCCATCTACTAATTCCTTAAACTTTTGTATTCTATAAGGCTCTCCTCTTCAGCCTTTTTTACTTTTCCACTTATATCCTTTCAGATGACCTCGTTCCTTTTATATGGTTTGAATTACCTTATGTATACTAATGACAAAATTATCAATTTTTTCCACTTGAGAATTACCCTGCAATACATTTAATATATTTATCAAAAATTGTATCTTGGGGCATCTGGGTGGCTCAGAGGATTAAGCTTCTGTCTTTGGCTCAGGTCATGATCTCAGGATCCTGGGATGGAGCCCCGCATCGGGCTTTCTGCTCAGCAAGGACCCTGCTCCACCCCCCCCCGCCGCCTGCCTCTCTGCCTACTTGTGATCTCTGTCTGTCAAATAAATAAATAAAATCTTAAAAAAAATTATATCTCCTTGGAGTATACCACAGTGGATAAGAACCAAACTGCCTGAGTATAATTTCAGACTGCCGCTTTCTTGCTGTGTGTGGTTAGACAGGTTACTTAACTTACTTGTGTTTAAATTTTCTCATTGTTAAAATTTGATTTAAAACAAAACCTCATTACTACTGTTGTTTGGAGGATTATATATATAAGCACATGCAGAACACTTAGAACAGTACCTTGCATAGTAAGCCTTCCATAAATGTTACCTCTTACTAAAGGTTTTAGGGAGAAAAGGAACATTTGGATTTAGATGTCTATTTACTATAGGTGTTTTATGCAGGGGGTGATTTATCTATGGGAGTCAGTGCTTATAAACCTTTAGGAGTGGCAGTGAATGTTCTCTAGAGGCCTCTGAATAAACCCCAGAGCGGTAAAGTACTGACACAGCAAGGAAGCAACCACTGTGAGGCTGCCACTGAAGTCAAATAAGAATCCAGGACCTAAGGAAGCCACCTCTGCAGCTGCTTCTTGATACCCAAAGACGTGGAGAATGGACACTCATAGCTGCTGTGCCAGGATTATAAAGAGGGATCAGATGCTGCTGCAACCACAACTGTTTCTAGGCACAAAGTCCAGGTGGAACGTGGACTCTGGAAAATGACTGTAGAGAAATCTCACATTTTCATGACTATCTGCAGAAATAGACAAAGAGGTCAAGAAAGTGACTTTAATTTATTTTCTACCTTTCACTTTTCACATTAGTACATCTAATTGGTAAAACTGAATGTCTACCTCAAACTCTAACCTCAAGGAATGTTTTAGGAGTGTACCATTCTGCCTTCCAACCTCTCCCATAGAAAGAACATGGAATAAAACTGAATGAGTGAATCTACAACCATTCCTGAGTGCATCTCTACTTGGATGCCCCATGTGTACCTCAACATCAGTTTGTCCATACTCACCGTCCAAACCAAACTCAGCGCCTCCTGCACTCCACCAATCTGCTTTTTTGTTGTTGTTTATTGAATCATATACTTTAATGAAGAATATTGTTACTGGTTTTCTAAAACTATAATTTTTAGACTTCCATTGACTCATCGCCCTTCATGCTAATCTTCAATTCCCACTGGTAAGATAATTCAGTTGAAATGACTTCTTTGACCTCACCAGTCTTGTCTGGGTTCTAAATCTAGTGCCACAGGCTTGGACTGGACCCTCTATCATTTTACTTAGACTGTTAAATAAGCTGTGTATTTCTCTTTATCATTTAGCTTGGCTCTCTCCTAATGTGTTTTCCAGACATTGTGCTGATTGCTGTTTCTAAACACAGCACAATTAGTGTTGTCACTCGCTTTTAAAGATGTTTCCAAGGATTCTTACTGCCTTTAGAAAAATAGGCCAAATTCTTACCATAGCATTTTCCCTCCAGCCTCTTTTCTCACTACTCCTTACTGATGCTCCATGGAGTAGGTATACTGAAGCGTTTAAAGTGCCAAATCGGGGCCTTCATAAACATATCTCTGTAGGACCGAAATATTCTGACCTCCCTTTCTCAGGTCTCTGCACTTGATATCCCCACCTCTAGCAAGTCTCCTTTGCTGACAGATCACCTATTCCTAGTCAAAATGAGATACCACCTCTACTGTTACTCAGCATCCCTCTGTTTTACCACTTATGTTGTATGGAATCATTTCGCTCTACTTATATCCCCATTAACCTGCAGGCTCTTTGGTATCTGCCTTTATCTCTGTATCTCTGGTGCCTAACACAGAGCTTAGAACATGGTGAGTTGTGTTTATAAATGCCTGTGTAATGAATGTGATTAAATAAACTTCATATATTATCATGAAACTTTATCCTTTGCCTTTAATATTTCCTGGCCATCACACATAACCACAACACCAGAAAATTAATCTGTGCAAAAGACCATTCTTCTATTCACTGTGCAAGAATCTGATAGCTGTTTTCCTCCTGGATGAAAGCAAAGATTCTAAGTGAATATTTCTCTCTTCTCCTGAATTGACCTCAGCATTTTATATTGCAAAAACTTTAATTTCCCAGTGAAGTTTATCAACAGTATTTATATTCACATATTTTCAGAATGAAAGAGAGATTTGGACCATATAGGGAAGATACTGGAATAAACTCCAGATTATAGAGGTGACTGTTTCTTTATAAATTAATTAATTTCCCCTATTCAGGACATCTCTATCAGTGACTGAGAAGATCTGCTTTAATAGCATTGTTAAATATAATCTATGCACTGATCAGATAAGGCTGAACTACACACATGTAAATATAGCTTCATTTATCAAATCAGTCAGAGTTTTAGCATTTTTGTTATTTTTTTTTCCATGAAGGATGATCTGACAATGGTTGCTGATAATGACTCAGAACTACAAGTTTACTGACTTCCCTTCACAGTTTTTTTTTTCCTCAGAGGAAAACTTTCTGACACCTTTCTTTCTTATCTCCAAACCCCATTATAGTACCTGTCAAGAATTATTCAACACAAAGTCTGATCCTCAATGTCTGTGTAAGACATAAGTCTCAGAGCGATATATCCTTAGTTCTTGATTTCCTACCCCATTCTCCTAATTTCTGCATCTTTCAGAGTTTATTCATGAAACCATGAAATAGTCCCAATTACATACAGCACATGAATCTCAGAAAAGAATGTTTAGAAAAAGATGCCAGATACAAAATAGTACATCATGCATGAGTCATTCCATTGACATGAGGCACAGAATAGACAAGGCTTATCTATGCTCTCGATAGCAGGATCACTGTTGCTTTGGAACATAATGATAGGAAAGGAACACAGGGACGATGTGTGGAGCGAAGAACTATTCTGTTTTGTGACCAAAGTGCTCGTTACATGGGTATTTTCAGTCTAACAATTTACTGTAACTCAAAAAATGGCAACAGCTTTATTAGAAAATAGTTATTATTACTTCCATTCACAGATGGGGTGTCGAAGCTTCTGAGAGGCTGATGTTAGGGTCAAGGTTACACATTCCTTACACAGCAAAGAGGATCAGATCCAGGCTGCCTGCCTCCAGGGCCCAGGTTCATAACTATTCTGAGGAATCATATCTGCCTGGAAATTATGGCTCCCTCAGGCCTCAGTAAAAGAGTTTGATACTAGGTCTTTCAAATAACCTATGATATTATGGCAGTTTTTCCTATGTCTTTTATATTCAGTCTTTAATGGAAATATTTTACTTAGATCCTAATTATGGAGTTTAATGTGCAAAGTGAGAAATGAACCACACAGAAAGATTGCATTAAATAGTCAATATTTCATACAACATTAAAGAAATTATTTATGTACACAAACCAGGATAATATGACACAAATCTAAAATACATAGAAATATAATGTGTGACACAAACTGTTAAAAAAATTCATATGAGTGTTCTGTATGATCAGCATATCCCAAATACATTAATTTTAAAGAAATTTTCTCATTATTGTGAATACCGCATACGTTTGTTCAACAAATATTAAAAATACTTTCTAGAAAAATATAACCAAAGGGGGAACATTTGTCATTACTTTTGAGACCACAGTTTGCCATAAATACTTAGTTGTATTATGTTTAATAACTTGAATTAGAAATAAGACATAATTTTTAATAAATATATATGATGTACATACATATACATATATGTCTTACAAATAAATTTAGAAAATATCAGTTTACTAACTGATATAAAATAGCTGTCATAGATTAATATACAATTTCTTTTAGCTGCTGATGTGTCAACTTTTTCTCATTGAGATGGGAAATAAAATGTATTATCAGGGATCCCATAGAATAAGTCTTTTTGACTTCCTGGAAAGAAACCTTTGATAAAGTTCTACATGACAGGATGATGAATAAGCTGAAAGCTTCAAAAACTCTAGGCATCTTATCCAAAACACTTAAACTAGCTCAAATGGATAATGAAGATTACTTTCAAAGTGGTTTATGACCACATTCTTTGCTAAGTGTTAAGTGGAGTTTTATAAGGTCATTCTTTTGAACTCCATTACTTTGAAGGCATAGAAACACTTTTATTCTTAAATGTAAAAGTAGAAGTAATTGTTATTCATCACTATGATATATTTAGTAAAGCAACCATTTTTAATTTATATCAAAAAATTATAAAAATTTTTAACTTATAAATTTGCTTTTCATTGCATTTAGAATTAGCACATGGACTTTATGTGCTATCACATTTAATATATATTAAAACATTGGAGTATTTTTTATTGAATATTTATGAAAGACATAGCTCTACAACAAATGTTATTGGTTGAAATGTAAGGGCATTAAAATCTAGCTGGAAAATGTGGGATGTATGAAATGAGACTGAATTTAATTAATTTAAATCCTACTTCTCTCCCTGAATCTCCCAAGAAGTATCAAAGAACTAGAAAACTCCATTTTCAGGGAAGCTACATTATGGGTACAACTCCCAAAACACAAGGTATGAAAACTGTCTCTGCCAAGATACAGTTGTGGAACAAATTGAAGGAGGACATGGGAGCGTAAAAACCACCTCTCAGGATAGGTGCCCCTTACCTGAAATGACTGTTTCCCTAGAGTATTGTCATCAAAAGTATGAAGCAGCCATGGGGAAGCCAGTGATTTAGAAAGATAATTTCACAGAAGGACTAAGGAAGAGAGGCTGAGAGAAGGCACCTGTTAATGTGCCATTTTTATTTTTAGATACCCAGACTGCTTGAGGATTGCCTATTTGAAGAAGTGGCATTTAATCTGAGAACGAAAGGAAAAATAGAAATTAGTTGGTAAAAAATAAAATATTAGGGAATTAAAGGTCGCTAGTGGAGAAGGTGTTTGAACTGTGAATTCAATAAGAACAATCTTAAAGGTTTTCTTTTTTTTTCTTTTTAAATTTTTAAAAAAGATTTTATTTATTTATTTGAGAGAGAGAACATAGCAAGAGAGAGAAAGAGCATGAGTGGTGGAGAGGGACAGAGGAAGAGGAAGAAGCAGGCTCCCCATTGGGCAGGGAGCCTGATAGATGCAAGGGCTCCATCCCAGGACTCTGAGATCCTGACCTGAGCTGAAGACAGATACTTAACAGGCTGAGTCACCCAGGTGCCCCTTAACAAAGGTTTTCGAAATAAATTGAATGTGTACCCTGTTAAACTGGATATATTAAAATCCTCTGGCAGTGTTCTGATTGGGTGAAAGTTTTCTTAAGGTTCCCAAAGAGAGGTTGCAAGCTTGTGGTTGCTGCATTGTGATTCAAGGGAGATCGACAGTTCTCTGTCAAAAAAAATAGCGTTAGGCAGTAACTTGAGATGAGTAAATAATGAAAATGACTAAGTTTTAAGCAATGATTTAAGTTACTTTGGAATAGATTCATCTATAAATGCGGTTGGTTATTGACTATCATAGTCTAGATAACCATAGTGGTTCATACATACCAAAGGGCTAAGAGTATGCCAAACAGAAGGAATAGCTGTAAGGCCCAAAGAATATTTATGAAAAAATGCAAAATTGGGGCATCTCGGTGGCTCAGTCAGTTAAATGTCTGCCTTGGCTCAGATCATGATCTCAGGGTCCTGGGATCAATCCCCTCCCCCTGCCTCAGGCTCCCTGCTCAGCAAGGAGTCTGCTTCTTCCTCTCCTTCTGCCCCTCCTCCCTGATCATTCTCTATCTCTCTTTCAAATAAAAGAATAAATAAATTAGCAAAATCAAGAGATATTGGAACAATGAAGAGATATTGGATATTTGCCAAAGATATTTGGCAAAATTCAACACTCTTTCATGATAAAAAAACAGTCAACAAATTAAGAATAGCAAATAATTTTCTTGACCTAATTAAAAGATACCTATGAAAATCCCACAGCTAACATCATATTTAATAGGGAAAGACTAAAAGATTTCCTCCCAAGAGCAGAAATAAGACAAAAATGCCCGTTTTTACCATTTCTGTTCAGTATTGTATGTAATAGAATAGCCAGGGAAATTATGCAGATGACATTCTCTTGTATATAGAAAATCATAAGAAATGCACTAATGATCGATTCAAATAAATTAAAATAAATGAGTTTAGCAAACTGATAGGATACATGTTCAGTATCAAAAAATTAATTGTATTTTTATATGCTAATATTGAACAATCTGAAAATGAAATTAAGAAAATTAGCCCATTGGTAACAGCTAGAAAGAATAAAATACATAATTACTTTTTTAAATTGCAAAATATTTACAGCGAAAACTACAAAACATTATGCCAAGGAGTTTAAAAGATCTAGGAAAGATATCCCATTGCCATAGATCAGAAGACTCAACATTGTTAATATTGTGCTACTCCCCAATTAAATGTATGTACTATTCAGTATAGCTCCTATCAAAATCACAACTGATTTTTATTTATTTGTTTGTTTGCTTAAAGAAGTAACAACAAGAAGATTGATGTGGGAAACAAAGGCAAAAGAAAAAAAATAAATTTTTTTACTACTTATAGCTCACTGACAAGTGCTTGAAACAGAGTGACATTCCTCTAGGAACCCAGCCGCTTCGATATTAATACCTTGCTAAGGGCAAAAAGCAATCTTAGCTTAACATTATCCCGCACCTCCACGATCCTGTAAGTCTACTTTACCCGCCTCCACTCCCCACAAGATATATGTCAGCAATCATCCCCAAGCATGTGGCCCAAAGATATACATCTGAAGGGTCTCATGATCAGCGTTTTACTAGATGGTAATAAATGACCTTTTCCTAACAAGAGCTAGGCCCCTAGAGGTCCTGGAAGCCTTGCTTCCAAAATTCCTTAGAGACTTAAGCTATCTCTAACTCCCTCCCAACTTCAAAGTATATAATCAGCCACTCTTCATGCCTCCAGTGCAGTTCTTTCTGCCCATGGGTCCTGTCTCTGTGCTTTAATAAAACTGCCATTTACATCCAAGACATCTCGGGAATTCTTTCTTAGCCATCAGCTCAGAACCCTGATGGTTTCCTACATCAAAGATGTTTCCTCTAATGCTTATGGAAAATTAAGGAATACAAATAGCCTGTTTTAGCTAAAACAGTCTTAGAAAGAAAGAAAAAAAAGTTAGAGATGTTACACATCAAGATTTTAAAAGCCAACTATAAGTTATAGTAATCAAAAGTGTGACTCTAAAAGGATAGACATAAATGTAATAAATTAAGAAGCCAGAAATAAACTGACTTATTGAGTCACTTTGATTGAGTCAGTCGATTTCAACAATGTTGTTTAGACAACTCAGTGAGAGAGAAAAATAACCCGTTGAACAAATCATACTAGGACAACATAATATCTACACTAAAATATTGAATTTGGATGCTTATTTGATACCATCTACAAAAATCAGCTGAAGTGGATCGTAGGTCTAAATGCGAGAACTAAGACCATAAAATTCCTAAAAGAAAATACTGGAATTGATATTTGTAACTTTGGATTAGGCAATGGTTGTTTAGATGTGGCACCAAAAGTACAAACTGCTGGAAAAACTATGTATATTACACTTCATCAGGTGCTTCAAGGGACTCCCTGAAGAAAGTGAAAAGAAAGTGAAAAACCCACAGAATGGGACAAAATATTTGCAAATCACATATCTGCGAAGGGACTTACAGAATATAAAGAACTCTTACAACTGAATGATAAAAGTTAAACAACTCAACCAAAAAATAATTTGAATAGCATTTCTGTAAAGAGATACAAATGGACAACAAGAAAGTGAAAAGATGCCCATATCTTTAGTTACTAGAGATGCAAATCAAAACCACAAAGTGATGCCACTTCCCACCCATCAGAATGGCTAAAATCAAGACATTAGCAAGTGAAGGTAAAGATGTGAAGAAATTAGAACCTTCACACTTTGCTGATAAGCATATAAAATGGTGTAGCTAATTTGGAAAACATAGTTTAGTAGTTCTTTAAAATGCTAAACTTTAAGTAACCATACAGTACAGCAATTCTAGCTTTCAGTATATACTCCAAAGAAATGAAAGTATAAGTCCAAACAAAATCTTGTATACCATTGCAATATTATTCATAAGAGCAAAAAAGTGGAAATAATCTAATTGCCCATCAACTACTAGATGGATAAATAAAATCTATGTATTTACCCAAAGAGTTATTATTTGGCAATATAAAGAATAAAATACTGACACAAAATATAATTTGGATGACTCTTTAAAACATGGTTGTTGTTTCTTTTTTCTTTTTTCTTTTTTTTTTTTTTAGCAGCAAAAGGAACCTATAAAAAGAACACATATTGTATAATATGTGTTATACATATGACATGTATATGAAATGTCCATGTAGAAAAATTCATACACATAGAAAGTAGATTACTGGCTGCTTGTGCCTAGGGTGAAGGATAAGGAATAGATATGGGAAATGACTGTTAATGTGTATGAGGTTTCTTTTTGGGAGAAGTATTCTGAAATTAAATTGCAGTCATAGTTGCACAATTCTTTGAATGTACAAATAACCTCATATCATAAATTTTGAATTGGTTGATTTCATGATATGTGAAAGATATCTCAATAAAGCTTTAAAAATAAAAAGCAAAATAGATTTATTTCCTGATTCATGTGTAATTTTATAGTCCAAGAAAAAAAATGATTTAAAAAAAAGGTAAAAAAATGTTTTTGAAGGATTTCAAAGATAAAGCATCAGTCTGGGTTTGACAGAATAAGACCCTGCTATACAGCCTCTGCCTGGGGAAAAAGCTTTTCAACCATCATATAAAAAGCAACTATCTAAATATAAAGAAGAGTGAATTGAAAGAGACAGACTCAGACTCTGATGGGAAGTTTACACTCACTCAAGAAGGCTGGGCATGTAACAAACCATTTCATCTGTCTGGCTCAGAGATCCAAAAAAGTGAGGTCAGGAGTCATGAATGACCAAGAAGGTGGGGGAATCCACAATTAGAGAAAGCCAAGAGAATTTTTTAGCCTTGTCCGCTTACACCTCTGATTTATCCTGTAAACATGCATGCACCCCAAAATCTCTAAGCAGCTCAAAGACAAATAATCTGAAAGAGCTATGATCTGTTACCCTGTACATACTGGGCAGTACAGAAGCAGAAAGACTGGGGCGGGGACGTGTGGGTGTGAACTCTTGTTTGGTGAAGAAGAGACAAGAGCCCTATAACTAAGTTCCTATTGGTCTGGCTTTTAGTCTGAGGGTAAGCAGCACTGGTAAGGTTGTTGAGAGCATATATGGGAACAGGTTAGCTGGTCTCGGGAATGACAAGAGAGAAGCTCAGAAATCCTTAACAGTGAAGACACTGAGGGAATCCCTGAAGTCAGAGAGGGGAATCCCCAAAATCTGTGTCCCACATTGTTGACGCTTTTTTGGGGGGAAGGGGTTTTGATTTACTGGTACTTTATCTATGATTTTTAATGTATGCTCAAGAATGAGATGTACCCATGGGACTCCTGGGTGTTTAGTCAGTTAAGTGTCTGCCTTCAGCTCAGGTCCTGACCCCGTGTCCTGGGATTCTCCCTCTGCCTGCTGCTCCCCCTGCTTGTGCTCTCTCTTTCTCTCTCTCTGACAAATAAATAAAATCTTAAAAAAAAAAAAAAAAGAATGAAGTGTGCCTTTTAAATTTTCTTTCTAATACTAGCCTGTCTGCTTTTGCTATCAAGATGTTATTAGCCTCATGAAATGATAAAGGGAGCTTTCTTCCTTTTGCTGTTTTCAGTTAATAGTTGATACAGCACAATTGTCTGTTCCTGGAAGGTTTGATAGGTCTCTTCAAGAAAATTTGTTGGCTGGTTCTTTTTTGTAACAAGAAAATTTTGAATGTAGATTCAATTTAATAAATAATTTCTTAATAAATAAATCCCGTGTATCTAGTTTTTCCTTAGTCAATTATAGTAATTTATGTGTCTAGACTATCCATTTTTTTCCAAATTTTTTTCACACTACGCTATTTAAGATACCACTTTATTCTTTAAAATACGTTCTATTTCTGTATCTATTTGCCTTTTTAAAAAACTCCTTAATTATGTTTATTTGTTTCTTCCCTTTTCTCTTAAAACCATGCTACAGAATGAGTTTATTAATCTTTTCAATAGATTAGCTTTTGCTTTTGTTTTTTTCTCTTTTTCTCTTTCATTAATATATTTTCTTTACCATACCCTTCATTCTATGCATTGAAGATTTATAATTTTGTTCTATTCCTAACTTTTTTTGTTTTTGCCTGTAGATGGTTTTCTTTCTTTTTAAATTTTTTTTCCCCCCAGGGGCACCTAATTGGCTCAGCCAGTTAAATATCTGCCTTTGGCTCATGTCATGATCTTGGGGTCCTGGGATTGAGCCCTGATTCAGGCTCTCTGCTCAGCAGGGAATCTGCATCTCCCTCTTCTTCTGCCTCTGTCTGCCACTTGTGCTTGGGCTCTCTCAGGTAAATAAAATCTTTAAATTTGTTTCCAGTTTTACTAATATATAATTGACATATAACATGGTATAAGTTTAGAGTGTATAACATGATGATTTGATAAACATACACACTGTGAAATGATTACCATAAAATGGTTGATTACCATAAAATGATTACCATAATTAGCCAAATTGATTAACCATAATTAACCAAAATGATTACCATAAAAAGGTTGGTCAACACCTCCATTAGCTTACATAATTACCTATTGCATGCATGTGTGGTAAGAACATACAGCAACTTTCAAGTATGTAACATAGTATTATTAATTACAATCACCATGCTGTACACCAGAACTTACCCATATTATAACTGGAAGTTTGTACCCTTTGATCAAATGACTCTTGAACTACATGTGTACAGAACAGACCTAGGCATTCCAGCTAAAGATGAAAGATCTGATGTAAGACTAGAGTAGCAAAGAGAGTGCTGTTGAACCTCACCCAAGAAAAATATTTGCTAAAACAAACAAAACAAAACAATATTTGTCACAGAAAAGACCCAGAATCCAGAATGTCCACTACCTAACTTTCATGGAGTTCAGGGATGCAATAAAAAATTTAGCCAATAAACCAAGAACCGAGAAAATGAATTATACTTTCAAGAGAAAAGAAAATCAATTGAGTTTCATCAAGAGATGAATCAGATGTTGGAAATGATTTTAAAAATGTTAAAGTGGATATTGTATCTATCCTCAATGAAGTAAAACAAAATGTGTTTTTTATGCATAAAACTTTAGCAGAATAACTGGAAGTGTCAGCAGAAATAAAAATGAAAAAAAAAGGAAAGAGAAGTTCTAAAGTTGAAAACACAATGTTAAAAAAACAAAACAAAACACACAAAACCTAAAGGACTTAACAGCTTAATGGACATGACTGAGACAAGGGTAAGTGAAGTTGAAGTCAGAAGAAGCAAAATTATTTTATGTAAACAGTGAACAGAGCCCCAAGTCCTATTAAATAATATTGAATGTGAGAGGGAGAGAGATTTCAACAACACTGGGGAATCCCATATATGTGATGATATATGAACATCAAGCAGAATAAACACAAAGTCATTCATGCTGAGGCACATCAGAATGAAACCAAGATAAAGAAAAAATATTGGAAAAAGAAAGGGGGAAAATAACACATTACATATAGAGAAACAAGGTTATGACCAAAGACTGGTCTTTCATCAGATACCAAGGATGTCAGAGGAGAGTGGAACATTTTAAAAATGATAGAGACAGACAAACAACAACAGGGGAAGAAAGGTTATCTCAGATTCTATCTCCAGCAAAAAATATAATTCAAGGTGAAAGATGAAATATAACATTTTTAGGAAAGGAAAAGTAGGAGAATTTGCAGCCAGAAGACTTGTGCTATGTGGAAGGCTAAATGATTTTTTCAGGCTAAAGAGAAATTATATCAAATGGAAATGCAGATATCCTCAGAAGAGAACACAAATGCTTTGGAAATAGTATCTGGAGAAAAAAACAAAAGATTACATATTTGGGCCTTGTCCTTCTTTATTCCCTTGTAAAACTGCTTAAAACTAAAATTAGAAAATTGTCTTATGAGATTTGTGACATACTTAGGTATAATACATTCAACTATAACATAAAGGATGAATGAATATATGGGACTATAAACTTACTGGATGTCTATATTTTACATGAAGTTTGACTTTATTTCTTGTAAGTAGAGTATGGAAGTCTAAACAGTTGAATTTTAATCCCTATGGCAAAAATTATAACATCAACAGAAATATTAAAAAGGAGTTCTAAAACTCTCAAATGAAGTATAAAGACAGAAATAGGAGGAGCCAAAAACAGAGATGTAGAAAAGCAGAGCTTCAGAATCCATAAAGCAACAATTGAAAAAATTAAAAAGAAATAAAAATGGACAATACCACAACCATCACTGAGATTTAAACATCTTCCTCAGCAATTGAGAAAACAACTGGACAAAAAAAATGAGCAAAGACACAGATCTTAAGAACAGTATGAACCACCACCTTGACTTAACTGATACATATAGAACACTACGTCAAAAATGGCAGAATACCCCGTTTTTCAGATGCATATTGTATGTTTAAAAAGGTAGACTATAATCTTCACTTTCAAAAAGACTAAATCAGTTTTTATATATTAAAATAATACAGAGTATGTTCTCTAAGCGCAATAGAATTTCATTAGAAATCTACAAATAAGATAACCAATACACGTTCAAATACTTGAAATTTAACAGCAGACATAAATTTTAATTGGGTAAAAGAAATTACAAAATATTTTAAATGAACCAAATGACCTCTAAATTAACATGCTTATATTGTAGTAAACTTATATTATTTAACTATTTAGTATTTACAATTAATTACCTCCATTACCACACAGAGAATCTGATCTCTTTTCATCAGTTGTCCTTCACCTCGACCTTGCTTTCTCACACACAAGCATATTCACAATGAAATCATTGTATAAGTACACAGTTCATTCACCTGGTCACACCGTGTGACCTGTATTGAAGATCATAGGAAGTATTTTTTTAAAGGCCCGTTGTGTTAAAACCTCACATCCTCAAAGAGTCTAATCAAGGAAATTAGCAACTGTATTTTGCCACTAAAAATTATTTCAGTGGTCAGTCTAAGAAGAACCTTAATACACTGCACACCCAACTTACATTGTACATCCTAATACTTTCAAATCAGTAACAAGTATACAATAAACTGGGGCAGTTAGCAAAAGGTCTAATATTTTCTCATAAGTCGAGAAAGAATCTAATTATAATGATATACTTGAAATAGTCAGAAAAACTACTTCACAGCTTCTGAATAAGCTGTGTCAGTGTGAGTAATGGACATGCAAAATAGCCTGCACATTTTTCCTTCCAAATATTAAGAAGTAGGGGGTTGAAGATTATGAAAAAATAGAGACTTCCAGTGGTCAGAGATGACTTGATTTTCAAGTGTACTCTAATGCAAGTCCAGTTCATACAGTTTTGGAGTGGCCAGAACTGTGTCTAATGAGTGCTGCAAGCCCACACATTCACTACTGGTCCATTAGAATTCTTCTCTATAACATTTTGTGTTTACTTTCAAAATCTAAAACACACACAAAGCCTTTGGATGTGCTGGTGACCACTTTTTCCTCTCGGGCATTCCAGCACACCTTGAAGACTGTCAGTACCTCAGTAGCTGTAGACAAGATTTTCACTCTGAGTGTTCCAGATATGCACACACTTGTCAAAGGAGCCACTGGCCAAATGTCTCCATCCAGGGCTAAAAGCTACACTGTAGGCAAGTTCCCGATGTTTGGTTAGCATGTTTATGCAAACACCTTGCTCCATTAAGTCACACTCAAACTGTAGAATCAAAGGAAGCACTTGCTAGCATGATGTTAGAATTTGGGTTGCTGGTGGCTGACTGCTGGGACTTCACTTTATGGTATATGTCTCTTTGATGTGAGCCTGAAGGTCAAGCATACAGTCATATCAAAGGGGGAGAGAGCAGTTTCCATCCAGAACATTCAGACTGGGAAACATGAAGTCACCAGCTAGATGGTACATGGATTGGTTTCCATCTAGAACAGGCTCTGATGACTGAGAAGAGAAAAGAAGGGAAACAAAAGAAAAGAGGTGGGGGGAAAGCTGTGCCAAAAAAGAAAAAAAAAGAAAAAAGAAAAATAAAGAAGAAAAAATGATGTGATAAACAAAAAGAGGAGAGGGGACTCTTCTCCATGTGGTAGGTTTGTTTTTTCCCTTGACAATGTGGACACTGTAGTTGCTTTCACAAAGGATGTTTAAAGACTAGTTTGTACAGATGAAATTCACAACTTTGTAATACCAACACTTTCTACTCTCTAGAATCTTCTTTGTCAGTGGTTTTTCTATTGATTGGAATCCTGTCATCCTGGGACCTTCAGACTGAGATGGAAACTGTTTTTTGTTTGTTGCTTCTTTCCCACTGTCTGTCCCCTCCACCTCTCTCCTTCTTTCCGTGTGGTCTTGTTTCGCACTACAGCCTCAGTAGATGCCGTCTACTCCAGTAAGCCATGCAGTATCATGGATGACAAAATCTTTGATGGCCAGCTTTCTCGCCCCTCTCTTCTTCCTACTGCCCTCCTCTCCCTCTCCCCCATCGCTTCTTGCTCACTGTCTGTCCCTTTCTCATAGTTGCTTCAGGTCTTAGGTCTTACGGGCACTTTCAGCACATAATCAGTGTTTTATGTAAGAAGACAGGGCAGGGGGACTTTTGATAGGAGGGAAAAAATACTTAGAAAAAGTCCAGAGTAATTTTGGAAAAGAAATATTTTTATATTAAGACAATTTTTTGTAAAGATTTCTTTATTTATTTTAGGGGTGGTGGGGGAGAGGCAGAGGAAGAAGGAGAGAATCTCAAGCAGATTCTCTTTACTGTGAGCCTCTCACAGGACTCAATCTCAGGACCCTGAGGTCATGATCTGAGCTGAAATCAAGAGTCTGTCACTTCACTGACTCAATCACTAAATTTTAAAATTCTAAAAATGGCCATCAGACATAGAGAGCTTTATGTGATCCATACTGTAACCAAATTTTAGGAAGACACAGGAAGCATCTGAGGTAGCTTTTCCTTTCCCTTCAGCTTCAAGAAAAGCGATTAGAACCCTGGGTGGGAAAGGTCAGTTCTGTGGATGGACAACAGGATTGTTCTGCAGCCAGAGAGGAAAATCTCAGTGCTTTTGGGTTAGAAGCAGAGCATTGCATCTTTTGGGGTGTGTTTCTCTCTCCCACAGGAGAGAAATGAAGAACAGTGTCCTCTGACCTCGAGAAGCACTCACAAAACCAAATGGTATTGAAGAAGCCATTAAAACTGACAGCTGAGTTTGATGTCACTATTAGCAACATTTGTTCACAGCTCTAAAACTACCGACGGTCACTTCATGGAGAGCAATTGACCAGTCCTTGCAAAGCTGACATAAAAGGCTCCAAGATTTCTCTTGGTTTAAAATGAATTGGAACAGGAAGATTTTTCAGTTCTGAAGGTGAATTACATAGGTAGAATATCACTAATAATTTTTGCCCTCTTCATAATTCCTTTCTCTCACAAGAGACTAGGAGAAAGATTTTTTTTTTCTTAAATAATGAATCTTTTTACTCTTTAAAAAAATTAAACATGGCTTTATATTCCTAAAAAAAAAGAAGGAAGAGGAGGAGGGGTAGGAGGAGAAAGAGAAGAAGTTGTAGGAGGGGGTTGAATATATACTTTCAGAAAATTGGCATTTTATTTTAGTGGCAGATACAAAGGCCATTAATAGGAGACGATACACTGTAATAAAAGTGGTTCAGTTACTGGTAATCATGGAATGATGGAAAAAGAATCATTTAAAATAAAGATCTGTAATTAAATCATGTTTTCAATTTTTTATTAGCTATAGGTAATTATAATTTTACCAACTTCTCATGGTTATTGTGAGAATTAAGTGAAATGTATGTTGTGACTTGCACTTTTATGTAGTAGTCAAAAAGTGTAATTTCATTCCCCCTTTCCCGTCAGATTACTATATATATTACTGTATATCTGTAAATGGTGGTGATATTTATGGTTGCCTTATTCAACAATGATACAAGGAAAAATTATTTAAGCTCAATATGATTAGAGCACAGGAAATAAGGAATAATACTAAAAAAGAGTGCAGATCATATAATTGCTTGTAGGCTATAATAATTACTTTAGATTTACTCTAAACATGATTAGGAAGCCACTGGAAGATTTGGAGCAGAAAAGTGACATCATCTGACACACATTTTTTAATGGTTATACTGGCTGCTCTTTATAGAATACACTCTACAAGTTGTTCAGGAGGGACCAGTTGACTTCATCCAAGGAAATGATGATGCTGACTAGAGTGAATTCTGGGCAAGCAGGATTTGCAGTAGGACTTTTAGAATATATTTTGATTATAGAGTCACTAGGATTTACAAATTAGAATTTTGGTTCTGTCCCTGAGCTGATAAGTGAATGTTAATGATATTTATTGATTGAAGTAATACTGAAGATGGGAGTCCATTTTAGATGGTAAAAACACAGAATTAAATCTTTGTTATATTGAGCTTAAAACATGATTATTTTCCAAGTGAATTGTCACACCAGCTATTGGCTGTATCTGCAGTTTAAGAGTGAGGTCAGGGATGGTTATGTGCATTTGAGATTCATTAGTGCTGAGATAATATTTAAAGCAAAGATACCACATGAAGTCTCCTGTAGAATAAGCATAAATGGATGACAGAGAGGATCACAGACCTAACCTTAAGGCTCTCTAAACACTTGTCATTTAGAAAAATGTGCAAAAGCTGCCACTGCAATTTCTTTTTCTGAAAAACAAAACAACCAACTTTCATTGAGCATAAGAAGTTGCATCTAGTATGATAGGGAGAAAACCAGGAAAGTGTTTTGACTTGAAAATTTAGCAAACAAGTATTTGTAGAAGGAGGGAGTAATAAACTTTGAGGAAATGCTGAATATTCAAATCAGATGAGGACTATAAATTAGCTGACTACAAATGAACTGTACAGAAGTATTTGATAACCTCTATTAGTGTGCTTTCAAAGAGTAATGGGAATAAAATAAATGTATCAATGAATTTACTAAATTTTGTGTGGGATTCACACCAATGTTAGTTCTAAAGCAACCCTGACTTACCTTAATCAGTATAGCCCATTTTCCTAGTCAAAATAAATGGCTCCAGGAAGGGAAGCAAGCCATATCAGGGTAACAAACAAGGAAGGTGACATTTATTCCGGTTTCTATGAAAGAACATCAGTGTCATGCTATGATCATTTCAGAGCCTCAATCATTTGTTCAAGTTTTATTGTTTTAATTTTAATTCCAATATAGTTAACATGCAGTGTTTATTAGCTTCAGGTGTACATTATAGTGATTCAACAATTCTATACATTATTCAGTGCTCATCATAAATGTACTCTCGAATTCCCATCACCTATTTCACACATTGCCCCCACACACCTCCTCTCTGGTAACCATCAACTTGGCTGCAATCATTTTTATACCATAAGGGAACATCTTGAAATCACCATTTAGTTTGGGTATGGTGTATAGTGAGGGGCGGGTGGATAGGAAGGTACCAAAAATATTATACAGAGCATGTCTATCCTAGGAAGGCTGAGGTGAAAGACAAAGAGATCCTTGCCCCTTGTTGGTATCACTTTAACTACCAGATGAAGCTGTGTCCAATGATAATCCTGAATCTAAAGTTTCATTTCTGAGTGTCAAAAAATCTTTTCTTTATTTAGTCCATTTGAATATACCTTGTATATCCTTGGAGACATAAAAAAAAAAAATTATCAGCTATTACAAGCATCTTGTACTTTTTTAATTAATTTTTTTGAGTGTTTTGACACACAATGCTCTATTAGTTTCAGGTGTGTAGCATAGTGATTCAACCTCTGTATAATATGCTATGCTCACCACACAACACTAATACAGTATCATTGACTGTATCTCTTATGCTGTGCTTTTATTCCTATGACTTACTCATCCCACAACTCGAAGCCCCATTCCCCTTTGCCTATTTTGCCCATTCCCCCACTCTCCTCCCCTCTGGCAACCATCAGTTCTCTGTATTTATAGGTCTGATTCTATCTTGTTCTGTGTATTACTGAATCAAGCATATATGGATATATATTTTTATTATTTTATTAGAGGGTAATAATACATTTTTCCATAAAAATAAATGACACATGTGAGTTGGCTAGCAGAAACCTTAAACATCACACCATGTAAAATTAATTCTAATCTCTTCTGAGGTCTTAAAATGTGAAAAATTTTATAAAATTTCACATTAAAATGTGAAAATGTGTCCTAAAGTCAATCAAATATGATATGTAGTCAACACTTATCATATACTGTATATTTAAATCATAACATCATTTAAAGAGATCTATTTTTATCCTCACTTAATAGATAAGAATATTTCCCTAAGCTTATATAGCTTATATACAGTAAAGGTAATCAATGATTCTATGAGTTGTGGAGACCATTTTGCGTATCTTTCTTCTTAACAAACTAGTAAGGAATTGGAGAAGGAATATTTAAAAGGCAGCAAGGAGAACCAAGACTGTTTAAATTAACTCAGGCAAGTGTGTTTCTTTCGAAATATACAACTACCAAATGATATAGGTAAGCTTCAATTATACCCTACTATAAAAGGTATTGATGTAAACTGTAGAAGACAATATGAGAGACCAAATTTTGAAAGAGCATAGACCAGATGTAGAAGTTTTATTAGCAGAACATGCATAGAAAAATCAGGAGCAAAAGGAGGACATAGCAAATTTAGAGACCTTTAAAGTGTGAAAGCAAATGAACTCTGAGATAGTTGACCAGTTAGGAACCTTTGGTATGCAAAGATATTTTGTTTAATTTTTAACCAAATCAGTGGTTAAAAAACTGAATGATGTCTGCTTTCATTGGGTTGAGAAAGATGTTAAAGGACCTTCATACTTGTGGTAATAACTAGAAAAAGTCAATGAACTAAAATTTATATGGGAAAGGAAAATATTCAAGCATTTTAAGGATTTTGAATACAAGATCTGAGTTGACATTGATACATAGATACCTCAAACATCATAGTTATTCAGTTCTAGTGGGGACAGATGGAGATAAGAGTAAAAGTGAATTGTGGGAATTGTGTAAAGTTCTTCTTATAGTAAAATCTAGTAACTGCACACAACTGCCAGTTTCTCATTTCCCTGTTGTGTAAGTACACATCTGAGAGTGATATAATTGGCTGTTGGAGGAACCCGTATGTAGGGACCTTGACCAATAGAGTTACCCACCTCTTCATCTTTCATCATCCCCAAAAGCTCCCTGTGTCCTTTGGAGTCAATGTTCTTACCCCTGCACAAAGCAACCAGAAATAAGCTATGCCTTTAAAAAATGTTCCAAATGGTGAGATAATTCTAGAATTACATAATTTTGCAATCATAATACTGAGTTTTTGCATATATCCCCCCCAGCTTTCCCTCATGTTAACATCTTAAATAGTCATAGAACAATGATCAAAACCAGGAGATTAACTTTGGTATGACACTACTAAGTAAACAACAAAATTTATTGGAACTTCAATAATTCTTCCACCAGTGTCCCCTCTTTATTCCAGGAGCAAATTTCCAATCTCACTTTGCATCTAGTCATCATGCCTCATGGGAAAAATCTTTGAGGCATAGATCTTTGAGACAAGCATTCTGCTTCTCAAACTTCTGCACACTAATTTTAGCAACCCACTGTAAATCTAGTTCATGGCAATAATTGCTGTGTGTTCTGATAATGATTTTCTGTTTTCTTTATTGTTTTCCTGCACTCAAAGTTTCAGTGAGAATAATGTATATTTCAATTTCATTATCTTTACCAAACTAAGAAATACCTCATTTTATATACTTACATAATTTCTCATTTAACTTTGTAATGCATGCAGGTGATCAGAGTATAAAACTCGAATGAATTCAAAGCTCTAAATTCAGAACAGCTCAACCTTTTGCAAAAAGGTGAGCAGAATAATCTGCCAAGTTGTTGTCAATACTGTCAATCTTCCGTGCCTCCCAAAGAGGTGGGGATTGATATCTTCTGAGCCCTAATTTTTGCTAATCACTTATAAAAATAAAAACGTTTCCCACTCGCTGAATGTATATTAAATGCCGAACATTGAATGTGCCTTAAGTACACTTTTCCATTTTACTCTCACAAGTAACAACTGTGAGTAAAAAATATAAGGCTTATACATAAGGATTGTAACACGTCTTTCCAGTAAAATTTAGTAATTATGAAAATGACTCACAGATTGCAATACTACAATGCCACTTTGATTCTAATCACCTAGATTTAGCACAGAGTACACAAATTAGGTGAGTCCCCAACAGACTGTCCTCACTTCAGATGCCAGCCACAAATTTGAGAGTCCCCAGGCTACCCACGTTGACAAACTGTCTATAATAATTGGTTCCCACAACCCATCCAGATTTACTAATTTGCTAGAATACCTTATAGCACTCAGAAAAGTGCTAATATATTCACAATTACAGTGATATTTTTAAGGATATAAATCAGGATGAGCCAAATGAAGAGACACATGGGAAAGGTGTGGGATGGTTCAGAAGTCTGAATTTCTGTGCTCTTGATCCATCAAAACAGTATGAGTTACCCTCTCAGCCATTGTTGTGTTTACTAACCAGGAAGTTCACCCAAGCTTTAGTGTCCAGAGCTTTGATGGAAGTTTCATTATGTTTATAAGATTCCTTAAATCACTGGTCATGTGACTGAACCCAATCTCCAGCCCTCCCTTTCTCCCTGGAGAAGTTTAGGTTTATATTACCTGGCTCCCAGGTGGTTGGTCTTTCTGGCCTGTCACCATTGTGCGTGAATTCATTAGCATAAACTCAGATTGGTGGACCAGTCCACCGTAGGTCTCCCTGATGACATGAGACTTCTATCACTCAGTTTCTATCATGTTTGCTTCCCTTCTATAAGCTTTATGGGTGTCTCACTCTTTCACTGTGATTTTTTTGGTAGTGTAGAGGAAGCAGCCTCAAAAATAGCCTAAGTAGTTGTGCTTGTAGTAGATCATTTTTGCCTAGGTTTTCTTCCCGTAACCTGCAATTATATTTTTAACTGTAAATTTGTTGATATGGTGATAGGAAAGAAGTGAAAGAAGAGCCAATTATTTATCAAACATTTTCTGTGGTAGACATGAGGGAGTCTCTCCTAATTTTCCACATGAAAATAACTTCCCTGTACTGGGAGTGAATATTACAGTGTGGAAATCATAGCAAATCCCAAATCTGTTTATTTCAATAAAGTCCTAAACCTGGCTTTTCCTAAATAATTTGCTATTTGGTCCACTAGTCCAAAAACTTTATGCTTAACACTACACTTTAAATCTCAGCTAGTGCCTCTACCTTATAGATTTTCTATAACTGATGCTTTCTGCTGTATTAAAATATAGAGTCAGCTAATTGAATAATAGTGTGAAATTAATTTAGCATTTCTTTTTTTAACTCAGCTTCTACATTTTTTTCTATCTTTAATTTTCTATTTGTTTTTGTTTTGTCTGCAGTGAGTATTATAGCTTTGAGACTAGTACATAAAACTAGAATGGACTTGATAAGTGGAAATGATTTTACGCGAGTCCTAAATTATTAAACAACTATCATTAGCTAGAGTATATTCCCCAAAGCATGTGTACATTCATTTATCCATTTATCCATTCATTGAATAAACACATCTTGAATTAAAAAAAAAAAAAAAAAAAGACTCCTATCAGAAATTTCCAAGGATGTAGAGGTTATCTCCCAAAAGAACTTGGAAAAAAGAGCAGATTCTTAAATATGCAACAAGATTAACAGACATTCACATCTGAGAGAGGGATCTGAAAAGCAGGCTTAAAAAATAAAGTTGAGAAGAATGACCATGAAGATCAGGAGCTACTACTAAACTGATAATTTACCACCGTACATTGTGGGTAGAAGGGGATGAGAGTAGGGTAGCCATAAAAATTACAGATCATCTTTAGATGAAGGAATTATGAACAAGACTGAGCTAGTGTTCTAGAATATAAATGCCATAATTTTCTCCTTACCTGAAAATTATATAGACCAAAAAGAAAATCTAGTCTTTCTGATGGCATGAAAAGAAATGTTTCTCTAACTCACCAACACCCGAAGGTTTTGAGAAAATTTTAAGTAGCTTTAGAAAAAAAATGAAAAAAGTGATAAAGTAATTCAATTTAAAAAAAAGAAGAAGAAGAAAAAGGTTGCATAGAATGTGGTGTCTCTTTTGTTTGGATAGGGGCCCCCAAATGTGGGGCTATGATCAGATGGAATCCAGTAGCACAGATGGGGAAAGGATCCAGCCACAACAGAACAAAGGAGATAGAAGTTGATTGAATGCACCACAAGGGAGCAGAGGGCAGGACAGCAGAGGAGAGGCTGTCTGCCAGGAGGCAGTGGGTTGGGTCTGTTTTAAAGGGGGAAGGTGAGGAGATATGGTGACTTACGGAATCTTCTCTTTTTATGGTAACTGTGTCTGGTTGTAAGCAGCCCATTGGTTAGTTAGGGCTTATGGATATTCTGAGGTGGGTCACCTGCTGGGCCTGTCTGTATGCAGCCAGGTGGTGTTGCTGTGGAAGCTTTCAACATTGCATTGCTCAAGCCTGTTTGCCTAAAAGCAGCCTCTACAAAGAGGACTCAAAATAGAGGTTGATAATGAAAGTGTATGAAGCTAAAAAATAAAAAATGACTTTGTTGTACAATACCAGAATGAAAACCTTATCTTGGATATAAACATTTTACCTTTTGAAAAAACAGCAGCCATTAATAAACATCCAGGAAAATATTTTGTATCAGCAAATTAGTCAGCCTCCAAGCAAAAAAATATATATTATGCTGTTCGACCTATCTGTCTGTGCAAAGATTGAGGGGAACCAGAAAAAATCTGTAAACTTGAACTTAGATCAGTAAAAATGATCCAGTTTGAAGAAGAAAGAGAAAATAGATTTTAAAAAAATAAACAGAGCTTCAAGGGCCTGTGGGGCAATATGAAAATGTCATATGAGTAATCCATAAATACATGTTTGTAGTGAAAAATTCAAACCTACTGAAATATATGTAATTAAACATTATGCTTTCTCCTCACATCACCCTCCCAAAGGTTACTAGTGTTTGCATTTAATAATAAATAGCTTTTTATGTTTTTCTGTGCACTTACCTAAATGTGAATATGTAAAGGGTTTGTTTTGTACATAATGGGATTATATTAAAGTAAGTAGTGCCTATTTTTAAGGATAGGTTAAATTTGTGAGTGATTATTCTAAATATATTGAATAAAATAAGACAAAAGTCAGGGGGAAAAAAGAATAACAGAAGGATTTGTGGGAGAGGAAAAATTTTCCCTCTATCCATCTAGGTTTTGGGTTGAGATGCCCTCTATAATAAAAAGATTAACAGGAGAAAAGCAAACAGAAGTTTAATAGCAGTATAATTCCTGTATACTTGGGAAATATCCAGGAAAACTGAATAACTCCCTGAAATGGACTTAGCCATCACCTTATATACCACCTCCAGCTAAAGACAAAAGAAGATAGGGTTGGAGGACCATCGTGGGAGCTTACTAGGAAAAACATAGTAAAGAAGGGTAAGATTGTGTGTGTATGTGTGCGTGTACATTTTAGCATTTATTTGTTTATTTTAGAGAGAGAGAGAGCACATGAGAGTGAGAGTAGAGGCAAAGGAGGAGAGAATCTCTGCTGATCAGGGAGCCCAAGGCAGGGCTAGATCCCAGGACCCTGAGATCATGATCTGAGCCAAGACCAGGAGTCAGACGTTTAAGGGACTGAGCCACCCAGGCTGCGCAGCTTTAAGTCTCCACCTTCTCCGTTGCTAAGGATTTCTAGAGACTTTAAAGACATCCTTCCCTACCTTGGACTAGGAGGGAGACACTCTTATAAATGGAAATTTCCCTTATAAATGTAGGTCTTTTACAAAAGGGTAACTTCTACTTACTTACCAGAGCTTTTTCTCTGTTGTTTCCTGAAAAAAACAAACAAACAAACAAACCAAAAAACCCACAAGACAAAACAAAACAAACCATCCTAAAATAATCCCTTTTTCTTCAAGTATGGAGGTCTCATAGATATGGTACCTAAGAAGTAACAAAGGCAGGTAGCTTTTATACTTTTTAGACAAAGTAACATAAATCTGTGAGGAATTGGCGAGACAAGGAACATCTATGTTTGGGAGCTTCAATTTCTAAGACATTCTACACAGAATTTGAGCTGGGGTAGGAAATTAGTTAAAGTAACAAAGTTTGTTTACATAGGCTTCTTTGGCCCTGAATTCCCATCTCTGGTGATAAAGATGGCTTCTCTTAGTCTCCAGATGGATGGGGAGCACCTTTCACGTGGGAGATTTATTTCCTGCATTCACGGAGACAAGGGATCAAGATGCCCTTTTTGCACTGCTGCTTTTTGTGTAACTTTAAATCAAAATAATCAGTATACCAGTGTGGCATAACTTAGGGGCAGGCTGTCCTGAGCCCCACCAGATATCACAAATGATGGCTTTTGTTTCTGTAATACTATTTTTAAAACTGTATATTTAATCTACCCTGTGGGCATGATAACACAGTAACAATATAGATTTTAATAGCAAAGAGTTTTAAGTATACTGTAGCAAATGACAAAGATAATACAATTTAATAATGAGTTTGATGTCCTTTATTTAGGGGGAAGCCCCTCCCACAGACGGGATGAGTACAGCACCTCAAAAGCAGGGGAGCACCCTGGAGAGATTTAGGGCAAGATCTGGGGTTTATAGAACATTAGAAGCACAGGACATTATTGGTTAAGATGTTGGGGTTTCCTGGTAAGCCCAGCAGGGTCCTGTTTAGTTTTTTGTTTGTTTTTATTTTCATTTTTTTGTTTGTTTCTTTTGCTTTGTTCCTTATTTTTTTTAATTTTTTTTATTAAGATATTATTTATTTATTTGAGAGAGAGAGCACAAGCATAGGAGAGAGAGCACAAGGGATTGGGAGGGGCAGAGGGAGAGAGAGAAGTAGGCTCCCCACTGAGCAGGAGCTGGAGTGGGGGCTCCGTGGGTCCCAGGACCATGGATTCAGGACCTGACCTGGAGGGGAAGGCTTAAGACTGAGCTACCCAGGCGCCCCAGCAGGTCCTGTTTTATAGGGCAAGATGAGCTAGCTAAAGCTGAGTTGGAAGATTGTGATCGGTTCTCTGTTAGGTTTCCTAGATGGTGAGGTGTTTCCCATTAAGTGAAGGGTGACTTGGGTTTAGATTTGTGATATAGGCCCTACCACTCGGGCACTCTCCATTTTGTGGGTCTTGATATACAAATTTCTTTTATCAATTGAAAAAGATGTTTCCATATACTTATGAGAGCTTCTACTGTCTATAAATATCAGGAACTTTTTAGGCTCCTCACATTGTCATCATAAATTAATAATTATCAAAGCAGAAAGCTGTGATCTGAAAATATCATACCTAAATGATTTAGGAATCTGGCGTTTATGGTAGCCATCAAATTCTTGCCTGTGTTAATTGCTTTATGAAATGCATCAGATGTTCATGTCATTGTTAAAGAAACGTTTAGTTCTAAATTTTCCAGTTTTTATTACATAGCTTTGAAAAGTTGAATTCTTCTTAGAGAAATTGACTGAATAAACTCATAGACTAACAAGCTAAAGACCTTCCATCAGAATGAAAGAAGTTAGTCACAGACAGTCATCAAAAATTTAACCCTTGAAACCAAATGTCTTGATTCACTACCATTCTCAAAAGAAATATAAAGATTAAAGAATCAGTCCAGTAAGTCAATTGACACAATTCAATTATTTTTCTAGAGTGTAATTGAATTTGGGGTGGTATTTTCTTTAAAAAAAAAAAAAAATACCTGAGTGGGTGCCTGGGGGGCTCAGTGGGTTAAGCCTCTGCCTTCAGCTCAGGTCACGGTCTCAGGGTCCTGGGATGGAAGCCTACATCAGACTGTCTGCTCAGCCCAGAGACTGATTCCCCCGTGCCCCTCTCTACCTGCTGCTCTGCCTACTTGTGATCTCTCTCTCTGTCAAATAAATGGATAAAATCTTAAAACAAAACAAAACAAAACGAGTAATATCCCTATTGCATTGACAGTAAAATCCCTTTATACTTTAGAAACAAAACAAAGGCTTTGTATGCCTAAGGTTAAACAAATCCCAAAGTAATAAAAGATCTTATATCTGTGCCAGCAGTTTATATCATCTACATGTTAAAAAATCCTTTCCCAGCAAATTTAATGTAAAACACGTAAAACACGAGTGTAAATGCAGCTGGGCTTTATTCGTGTAATTAACATGAGAAGAGCAGTAAAGATCGGTATTCACAGAGAACACCTGCTTTTTTCACTCCATAAAAATCAGCATTTTGTGAATCATGGCTAGTTAAAGTAGTGATATGAGACACTACCATACAAAATGTAAAAAAAAAATCTTTGGAAATTCATGCCTCATTTATTTAGTGCATATCCTTTAAAATTCACTTTTTCTTACTGAGTTATAGAACATTTGGTTCCTTTTGCACAACATTTCATCATGTGGTGTTCTCTTTGTACCATTTCCAGTGAATGAATATTGAATAGCAGTTGCAAAGCTATTTTGAGGAAGTTCCAGTTTTGAACAGACAATGAAATCCCTAGAAAAATGAGCTATTACAATCTCAGAGTGAATTGAAATGGCAATATCTTCCACATTTATATGTATTTAGACAATCTTTATAATGTCATGTTACTTGTGGAGAGCTTAGGTGGTGTGAGAAATGATTATAAAGCAAAAAAGTTAGGAGACATGATAAAAAAAAGTCTGTAGCTTATTAAAGAGAAGTCCATTGCTTTTGGAATAAATGTAGAAATCACTTCAAAATTCCCTGTAGTGATTTTAAACTCATATCTGTAGTCTATGAAGCTGAATAATTTTAAATTATTATCTGCAATGAGATTTATGAAATGATGCACTAATTCAATACCTGTGTATAAAGATATGGGCAGAAAAACAAGTTTGCTCTTTTTTGAAAAAAATCTATAGAAATATGATCATATGGATATATGAAAATGTATCTTGGTTATAAACTTTCATCTATGCTGTCAGGAAGCAAGAATGCCTTGTCTCCTTCTTGGGGAGCAAGAACTCCTATCCCCCTCTAGATCCTTCTAGCTAAATTAAGGATCAAAACGACATGAGACAGATTAACAGGAGAAAATCAAATTTAATAGGTGTATATATGGGGAATCCACATACACATGGAAATTCCAAAGACGGGCAAAATGAGGTATATATGTCATTCTAAACCAAGGACAGGGGATAAAGGTCTGGGACTTCAGGGGAAAGGAGTGCACTTCATAGGACAGTAAGAACAGTAGATGTTTGATAATTAGATGTTCCCATCCTGCCATGCAGATGGGTTACTCAGATAACATTTATCTCTGATAAACAATTTTTATTCTGGGAATTACCCCCAATTTAGATTCTTCTATGTAGATAAGAGAGGGGCAGAAGTTTTTCTTGAACCCTATGGTCTCAAGTGCCTTCTTGAAGCTCAAAATAATCTACATGCTAAAGTGGCACATTCTGAGGGTCCTGACCTGAATACTTTCAATGCTATCATTTATTATTATTACTATAGGAAAATTTATAAAGCAACAAGTAAGTATATATTGTCTATTTTTAAAATACCTGCCAAATTGTGTTTTTTGTTGCCACTTTGCCAAATTTGATTACCAGTTTGTTGTGTGAATTTGTGGAGGCTTATCTGGGGAAAAATCAGCAACAAAATATCAAAAGTAGCATGACAGCAGGTAATGTTTATAAAATGTCTGATATGCTCAAGTTAATTAAGTAAAATAATAGGCCAAGAGCCTTAGACAGACTATACGCAATAATAAATGACTCAAATATTAATAGTGTAACTGAAGTTCAGAGTAAGTCAAGATAACTGTAGGTTTGAAAATTGTCAATGCATTAAATTGAAGTTCCTTGAGAGAAGTTTGATAATTCAAAGAGCTAATGTTTATTTGGGGGTGGTGGGCAGAGTTTTATAGGCCACAAAACCTCTTAAGTCTAAATGGAGAATTGGACATCTATATCTACTTGCAGGAAGAAGTAGAACATTTTTAACTATCATAGAAAATTCCTATGAAGTTAAGTTGTGGGTATTGTATACCACTACAATTTCATTATTTCAGCCTTTTTGGGGAAACCTTCAAAATTAGTATTAATTTGACAACAGAAATAGAAAGCTGGAGAACATGGATGTACAAACTAGTACATATTGCCAAACAAATTTTAGTTTTTATTCTAGAACTTCTCCACCTTAATTCTTATTGACCTGCTTAGTATTTTATTGATTTGTTACTTGTCTGAGTTCCTTTAATATTGTGTTGCCAATCTTATCATTTTTGCTCTTACTTTCATGCCTATTCTCATTTTCAAAATTAAATGGAAACTCATTGGTGTCATAGTTGTGGATTAAAGAGGGGGGCGGGGAAGATGACAGAAAGAGCGGCATAAAAGCAGACAAAATCCCAGGTTTAATTAAGTCCCAGGTTTGCCTTTTCCTACCAATGGTGTCAGAAAATTTACTTCACATCTTTGAGCTTCCTTTTGCTTCTTTGTAAAATGGATTTACATCACTGATTTTCAAGCGGTTATTAAGAATACCTACATTTAAAAAGAAATACTTCCAAGACAAATCCTTAGTGTGGCCTTGTATGTAAGGAGATTGTGGATGCTGTTTACTCCTTCGCATTTTCAATGGCTCCAACTTGAAGAAGCAGCATTTTAATATATCAAGGTCCTGCAAGTGCTGGTCAAGAAAAAGACAACTTAAAAATGATTGGGAAGTGTTAATAGCATTTTAACCTGCCCTTGCCACCAGGCTCCCTGGTTTGCTGTTGGCTTGAAGACCAGCCTACATTTCCAGGCTGTGATGCAGTTCCCTGTATCTGCAGGGAGCAAAGCAGGGCTTCTTATCAAAGAATTGTGTTTATATGCACTTGAATGATTCCGGCAAGGCACAGGTCTTTGTTTTGCCTAACTCAGAACACATTCAGGGTGCAGACGGTTCCTGGTTACTCTTTATTGCCTTTAAAGAATTTTTTTTTTTAATTCATCATTTTTATTCAGGTTTTTTCATTGTTCCTAATGGAATGGTTCCTTTGACATAAGCTACTCCGTCATAGTCAGAAGCAGAAGGTTGCCATCTTCCAAACATGGGATTTTATTTTATTTTATTTTTTAAGATTTTATTTACTTATGAGAGAGTGAGCACATGCGCATGAACAGAGAGGAGGCACAGAGGGAAAGGGAGAAACAGGGACCATGATGTGGGACTGGATCCCCAGACCCTGGGAACATAACCTGAGCCCAAGGCCAACGCTTAAGCCACTGAGCCACCCAGCTGCCCAAAATGCGGGATTTTAAAATGAAAACATAATGTCAGGAGTTTCAAGATGCTGTACTACAATGTCTATTTTGTATTTGAGTAAGAGTTAATGAAATATCCTTTTTCTCTTATTTTTCACTAAACATATTTTATAATGTGTGACAAGTGGAGAGATCATTGGTTTTTGTTGTTGTTGTTGTTTTGAAACCTGGGAAATAACTTTTGAATGGTTATAACGGACCAATCCTATGATAGCTACCTTTTGGTATTTCTACCAAAAACTACTCATATTGCATATGTCTAATAAAGTCACATATGTGTTATTTTTCATTCTGTGTAATCAGGGCACTGTTTTAATTAGCATTATTAACAAAGTTTTTCTGACCTGATGAAGTTAAAATTGTGATCATACATTTGATAGAGAAATTATTTTAATGAGAGCACATGATTCATAGTAGTGGGTTCATGGCAGTTGTTTAAATTGACTAAGTATATAAGACTAAAATAGAGAAAAATACAATAAAGGAAGAAGAGGGACCACGGAACACACACAAAATTGTTTGCAGAAGAAAAACTGTATATTACAAGATAGCCACCAGTATTAACATCACTTAACATGTATTGACTTTTCCAGAAATTCAGTGCTTCACATGCTTCATGTGATTTAATCTTTATAACAAACTTAAATGTTAATTATTAGTAGTATATATTTATAAATGAGGAAGAAATCTCAGAGATTAACAGATAATGCATGGCAGAGCTGATATCTAAATATAATTCCCACTGTCTTGGCTTTAAGACCATAGCAGGGAGTGGGGAGGTGGAGGGGCACACCCTGGTGGCTCGGTCATTAGACATCTGCCTTCAGCTCAGGTCATGATCCTGGGGTCCTAGAATGGAGCCCCACATAGGGCTGCCTGCTCGGTGGAGAGCCTGCTTCTCCCTCTCCCACTCCCCCTGCTTGTGTTCCCTCTCTTGTTGTGTCTCTCTCTGTCAAATAAATAAATAAAATCTTTAAAAAAAAAAAAAGAAAAGAAAAGAAAAGGTGTACCTGGGGCTCAGGGCCAAGAGTCCCTGGCTCTGGGGGTTCCAGACAGACCAGATTAAGTCACTTGCCATTGACAAAATCCAAAGGCAGAGAAATGAGTGGCAGTGAAACAAGAAGGGAATTTATTTAAATGAGGCAAACATCAGGAAGACATAGATAGGACTAGTGTCCCAAAGTCTGTCTCCAAAGGGCTGGCAAAACTTCTATGTTTACATAAGGAAATGTGTGACAAAGGTCAGTGGGGTTTGTGCAGCTGAGCAATAAAAGTCAGTTTGGTCATTTTCTTGGGGTCAACCAAGTGGGGTCTTGCTGGTGCCAGGGAAGTCCTTATTGTTGAGGGGTAGTTTTGGTTGCCCTCCCTGGATGCTTTGCCTGCTAGGTCTTTTGCCTGAAAGAAAAGCTGGAAAGAAGAACTTAATCATTTAGAAAGTACAGATTGAAGTAAACAATGGGTGCCGTTAAGGGAAAAACTGGGTCCTCCTTCAAAGGCACTTTTTAAAATTTCTTTTTTTGTTTTCTTCTTAGTAGTAAAATGAACACTTAACCTGCAACAGCCCCCTGCAGAAGTAGCCAGAGAGTGGGTTTAAATGAACTCTAAGGTGTTTGATTAACATGTGAAAATCTCATCAATGATACTGGGTGGGATACTGTCTCAGAAAGGTAGGGCAGGACTCTAATTGCAACTGAGAGATTTTAAATACCACCCATTTACTTATTCATTAGTATTTATCAAGTGTTCCTTGTTACGTAAGGCATGTGTTCTTAACCATTAAACTAAACAGTCCAGATTTAGGTACTCAAAGGGAAGGTTTCCCAAACTTGCAGTATAGTCAGTAAAACTGGGGAGATGTGAGATCTTAATGATTCTTAATTGTTCTAAATGACAAATAATAGAATGATATTATTATTAATGAAAATTGAAGAATAGATCAAGTAGCATAGCATAGATTATATACAAGTTTATTTCACCTAGTAAGGTCATTGTGTTGTGTGTGTGTGTAAGTTTATGCGTGTAAATTTTTGTTTATGCTTACACATACACACTCATATATGTGTTTTCCCTAGTGTTTCTCAGTCAAAAAGATTGAAAAACCATTTTCTAAGGAACACCAAAAGATTATCTACTCAGAAACAAGAGTCTGCAAAATTTAACAATCAAGTCCTGTATGTTACATTATAGAATATTTGGAAAATTAGTACCCTAGAGAGTAACCAGTGATCTGATATTGATATGGAAAATCTGTACTCTAAGACGGCTGACCAAACCAGCAAGGGAATTCCAGTCCCTGTCTCAAAGCCCTTCTGAGTTCTCCTTTCCTATCCCGTTTCCAGAGTGCGCCAAAAATACCAAGTATGCGGAAGTAGAAGGGTTTAAATCCCCCTCCCTGCTTGTGCTCGGGGCTCAGACCTTTGGAGAACAACCTCTTCTGAGCCTGCCAGTGTTCAATAAACCTCCCATCCTCTAAAGTCTCCAACTGCTGCTTGGTTCTTCCGCCAGGATCCAGTCCAGGTTCGGCAACAATATGATGAAATTTTCCGTATTGCAGTCTAAAAAAGGGATTTAATCATATTAAAATTGTTTGTTTGATATCTTTACAAAAATCCTTACCTTTTTTTTTTTTTAAGGAATCAATGAAAGAAAAATTTTACTCTATTCCAAAGCTTCTAATTCACATTACTTTTTTTCATACCAGTAATTTGGGGTATTTGGGATTTCAGCCATTTCCAATTAAAATTCTTCCAGTGATTAAGGTTGACCTAAAAGCTTGATGGCTTGTGTATTTCTTTACAAGCTGGTAGCATTTCTCTAATGAGCTGTGAGTCTTGGGACAATAATGCATTTATTGAGACCGCAGTCACCTAGTCACATCATGAAAAGTATTTATTACATGCCATTTATGATGCTGTAAACTTTTTTTTCTTTTCTCTTTTTTTAGGTTTTAAAGTAGGAAATAGTGTCTGCAGCAGAACTTTGAAGCACTATTGCTTTCATGTAGGACACACAGGCTCTATTAAGTACATTATTTCATCTACATAAAAATATTTGACATTTAAACAAATCTGTCCTGAATCACAAACAATAGAATTCATGATATTCACAGGGAACCTTAGCAAAATAAATTATAATACAACATAGTTATGATACTAGACTCTTCAAAAAGGGTGGAAGTGAAACAGTGTGATCTGTTGGTCTGAACAGAAATTGTTGAAAATAGTATTTCAGAGAAAAAAGACTTGGTAAAACATTTAGTAATACAGCTGTCTCACCAGAACAAAGAAATTAAATAAGTTTATATGTTTTTAAATAAACAGCTTTATATATATTTTATATATATTATACATAATGTATTTATATAAAATATTTAACATAACTGTCAGATTAGTGGCTTAAGCAGTATATCTTAAAATAGTTCCCGAGCCTGGATTCCCTTGTCTTTGGAATGATTGTGAGATAGAGAAGCTGAAGTGACTCCACTTTAGAAAGATTCCATTTCCACTCTTTTTCATCTAGGTCCTATTTACTCATGTTCTTTATTTCAGCTTGCACCTGAGTAAAAACTAAAGAAGCCATGTTCCCACTCAAGGAGGAACTAAGAAAGTTAATCACTCTCTGAGTTTTATCTTGGGCCCCCAAACACCTGATAATATCTAAGAAGAACAGGATCCCAAACATGTTCTAGGACTTATTCTAGGATTCTAGAATGAATCTGACATCAATACCCCCTACCTTTAGTGATTTATGGAATAATACCTATTGTTCATCTGAGCCTCACCTTTGATCAGACCCTACCCTGGATTCCTGGAGAAACAGATATCCTAGACCCCGTTTCAGTATAAATTCCTAACACCATGTGTGGGGGAGATTCATTATCCTTTCCTTTCCAAGTCTCCCAGAAACTGCCTGCTATTCTCTATCTGTCATTTACACTATTCAGTAAACTCTGCTTTCACTCTCTCTGGCTTCTGTTTGATTTCTGTCTTGGGAGAAGCCAAGGATCCTCTTGGTGGTCCTCAGGGACCCCACTCTGGGTCCTCGGAACCAGCCTGTCTACATCAACTGCATGCAGTTTTGCAGGCTACATATTTTACAAGACTTCTAGCCTAAGAGATGTAGGGGGTGGGGTGATGTAGATGGCGCTGAAGCCATGATTCTCTTTGATAAAAAGATTTGCCTCTAGGCTGGCAGAGTCCTTAAACAAACTTCTTTTTACTGGTCCATTTGTTCTTCTCGTCCTGATCCAGAAACAGTAGGTTTGAATGGAAAGGCATTACTCTTAGCATGACCGCTTTTGCAGGAGGACTACAGAAAAGGTCTTAAGGTAGACTTATTATAAATCAAGTAAAAAAAAAAAATGATTATGCATATTATCAACATATAAAATATTTAAAAATTTTTCTTTACGGTATAAATGTGAATGTGAATGTGTTTTTAATGAAGAATTTTATTTTAAAAAACGTTTTATAGGGGCGCCTGGGTGTCTCAGTTGCTTATGTGTCCAACTCTTGATTTTGGCTCAGGTCACAATCTCAGGGTTGTGGCGCCTGCTTGAGATTCTCTCTTCCTTTCCCTCCCTCTGCCCCTTCCCCCTTAAAAAACAAAACAAAACAAACACAAATGTTTTCATATGTCCCACAATGTATAATAAAACCAGTTTTACATTCCAGAAATTGTTTCAAAAATATATTTCAGGGGCATTTGGCTCAGGTCATAATCCTAGGGTCCTGGGATCAAGCCTAGCATCATAATTCTCTCTCTCCCACTCCCCCTCCGCTCATGCAGTCTCTCTCTTTCAAATATATATATATATATATATATATATATATATATATATATATATTTCAGTTTTTACTCAGCACGTTTTATCACTGTCAAACTATATGATTATATGTCTTATCTGATTAAGACAATCATAGTCTGGATAATCACAAATGATAATTGTTTCATTGGATTATAAATACTTACAAAATTTACATCTTATATTCCCTCTCAAAATGTAGATCTTCCCTATCTGTAACCTAGCAAACAAATTTCATATACAATAGATTTTTCTCCTAACTTTTCTGTATTGATGAAACAACCTGATCTTTACCTATGTAATTTATTTATACAGACATATTCCCAAATCTTTTTTTTCTTTTACCAATCAAATCTGCTGTCATACCATTTGCTATTATGCATTCCTCCCTACATAGATCATTCCATCTACTGATTCACAGAACTTGCTTGCTTTTGTCTCATGGGACTCTACATCTATAAAACCTGCACAAACAACTTTTGAAACATCCTTACACTATGCATTACGGACAACTACAGACGGTATTGAGAGTTAGTGTGCACTCTTGGTTTACATGACCTATTTTAATGTGTTTGTTTATTGTTGATGTTTCTTGGAGAGAAAGAAAAAAAAAAACCACTGGAATAGTAGAAAATACAACCAAAACTCATTTCTCTCCATCCAAAATTACAAATGCTAATTTTCGCCATTTACACTTTAACCTAATTCTTGAAAAACAAAAACAACATGGATATATTGAGTTCCATTTAATCAACTCTAAGGTGTTTGGCATTTTGAGTTTGTATTTTCTAGTTTTTTATCCATTTTCTTTTTCATTCAAGATATTTATCCAAACCCACCAGCAAAATGGACAGCTTGGTTCTAAAACACTGTCATGTTTTAAAGCATAAGACAGTAATTGTTTATGAGAATATACACTGCTACATACAAATTAACTGATCAGAGCACATCTTTTCAATGTTCAAGACAGAATGAGTTTTCCTGCAAAAATAGCACCTTTGTGATATTTTTAACTTTAGTATTCCTGTCTTTCTTAACCCTCTCCTTCAACAAAATCCACACCATTTCATAATCCTTCTCAAGAGCAGCTTTGACCTCATAGGCCTCAGAACACTCTCCCTCCTCCACACCCTCACCCACATATCATTGAACAAAGGCACACTTGGCATACATCATGTCAAACTTGTGGTCCAGGTGAACTCAGGCTTAGCAATGGCTGTGGTATTGCTCAGCATGCACACTGTACTTTGGCCAGGTCTCTACCAGGTACCACAGTGGGAGGCTGGTAATTAATGCCAACTCTGAAGCCAGTGGGGCACCAGTTCACAAACTGGATGGTACACTTGGTCTTGATGGCGGCAAGGGCAACATTGACATCATTGAGAACCATGTCACCACAGTACAACAGGCAGGAAGGCATTTACCATGGTAAATGGTATTTACCATGGGGAGGGTCACATTTCACCATCTGGTTGGCTGGCTCAAAGCATGCATTAGTGATCTCTGCTAAAGGAAGCTCTTCATGGTAGGCATTCTCGGCATAGATGACAGGGACATATATAGTCAGAGGGAAGTGGATGCAGGGACAGGGCACGAGGTTGGTCTGGAGTTCTGTCAGGTCAACAGTCAGGGCTCCATCAAATCTAAGGGAAGCAATGATGGAGGACACAGTTTGACCTATCAATTTATTCAAGTTTTTGTAGGTTGGGCATTCAATATTGAATTTTCTACTACAGATGGCCAAATTGTCTACCGTGAAGTCACAATCAGAGTGCTCCAGGGTGCTGTTGGTGGTGAGGGTGGAATTGTAGGGGTCAACTACAGCTATGGAAACTTGGGGAGCTGAGTAAATGAAGAACTCGAGTTTGCACTTCTTGCCATAAACTATGGAGAGATGTTCCATCAGCAGGAAACTAGATCCCCCTCCAAAGCTGTGGAAAACCAAAAGCCCTGAAGATTGTGTACTGGTCAGCAGCCAGTTTCCAGATTCAGTCCAAGACAAGGTCAATGAAATAAAATACCACTGCTCTGACTCCCATGACAATCATTTAGGTTTAGTCTCCATCTATGCATAAGGAGTAAAGTCTAGCTTTGTCCATTTCTTAATTTTAATTTTATTTTTAAAAGATTTTATTTATTTATTTGATAGAGAGCACAAGCAGAGGGAGAAGCAGGTGGAGGGAGAGGGAAAAGCAGGCTCCATGCGGAGCCTGATGTGGGGCTCTATCCCAGGACCCAGAGATCATGACCCAAACCAAAGGCAGCCACTTCACCGATTGAGCCCCTGGTTTTGTGCACTTTTTAAATTTAAGATTTTACTTTTTAAGTAATCTCTACATTCAACGTGGGGCTCAAAATCACAACCCTGAGATCAAGTGTTGCATGCTGCACTGACTGAGCCAGACAGGTGACCCTAGTTTTGTCCATTTTTGAAATTCATATCAATGGAATCATACACTATATATTTAATGTGTCTTTCAGTTGACATGGTACTATTTAAATTCAAATATATAGTTTGCACATTTCCTTGCTATATTGTGTGCCATTTTATGAATATACAATTTAATTCTTAATTATTGACAGAGATTTGGGTTGTTTCATTTTCTTAATGTGACCAACTTATGTATCCTAGGGTAATTGAGCATTCATTTGTCAAGAGTGTACACTTGGAGTGGAATCATCTTTGATAGGATATGTGAATTTCTAATTTGACCAGATAATTTTAAACTCATTCCTAATGTCAGCATGCTAGTTTGTACTACAAGCAGTATATCAAAATTTCTTTGCTCTACACTTTTGGAGAAATAGAATTGTTTATGATTTAATGTATTAAAATATGTATTATAGATACTGATTACAGTGAGTGTAAAATGGTATCTATTATAGCGTTACTTTACATTTACTTGATTGTTAATTGGATTAACTGCATTTTCATGTTTCCCCTCTAAAATTCTTTAGGACTTTTTCTGAAAATTATATAAGATTTTTACCCATCTTTCTAGTGGATTATTTCTTATTTATCATTGATTTGTAGGATTTCTTTATACATCATGGATATTGATTCCATATTTGTGTTATGTACTACAAATGTACTCTGTAGTTTTTTTTTTTTTAAGATTTTATTTATTCATTTGACAGACAGAGATCACAAGCAGGCAGAAAGGCAGGCAGAAAGAGAGGAGGGGAAGCAGGCTCCCTGCTGAGCAGAGAGCCCAATGTGGGGCTCAATCCCAGGACCCTGGGATCATGACCTGGGCTGAAGGCAGAGGCTTTAACCCACTGAGCCTCCCAGGTGCCCTGTAGTTTATTTTTTTATACATTTACATACCTTGGTTTTTCCATCAATGGCAGATAGACCTGATTCCCAAACTGCCCTGAGCCACTCCAGGATACCTCACTGAATTCACAGAGGTGCTCCAGGACATTTTACATTTTCAAAGGAAATTCTGAGCAACACAGAACACCTGTGGAACAATGTGTAAAATACTTTTTTGAAGAAGTTTACAGCTTCAATATTAAATTGTACTACATTCTTTTGAATGATAATATGTTTGCTAAGCTAGGTTTCTGGTAGTTTTTTTGTGGTCAAATGAAATTACCAGTCTAGACACAGACCATACATCTTTTCCAAAATTAACTCAAAATCAATTATAGATATAAATGTTAAACTCAAAACTATAAAACTCCTAGAATATAAGATAGGAGAAAACCTAGATGACCTTTGTATGGTGATGACTTTTTAAGATATAACAGCAAAGGCATGCGTGATCCATGAAAGAAAGAATTGATATGTTGACCTGTACCCATGAAGCCAATATTATATTATATGTTAATAAAAATGAATAAATAAAAAAAAAATTGATATGTTGGACTTCATTAAAATTAAAAACTTCTGTTCTACAAGAAACAGCATCAGGAAAATTGAAAAGTTCTAAATCAGGAACTTTTCTAGGAAAAAATTTTGCCAAAGACACATTTGATAAAGGACTGTTATTCAAAATATACAAAGAACTCTTAAACTCAGCAATAAGAAAATAAAACATCTAAGTTAAAAAATGGTCCAAAATCCTCAGTAGACATCTCACCAAAGAAGATATACAGATGGCAAATAAGCATATGAAAAGATGTTCCACATCATAAGCCATTAGGGAAATGCTAATTAAAACAAGGAAATACCACTACACACCCAATATAATGGCCAAAATCCAGAACACTGACAAAACCAAATGCTGGTTAGGATGTGGAAAAACAAGAACTCTTATTCATTGTTGGTAGGAAAACAAAATGGTACAGCCACTTGGAAGACAATTTGGTGCTTTCTTACAAAACCACTCTTAACTCTTGCCATACAATCTAGCACTAGATACCTGTTGGTATTTACCCGAAAGAGTTAAAATTGGCTGTTCATGTAAAAACCTGCAAATGGAGTTTGGTAGCAGTTTTACTATAGTTGGCAGAACTTGAAACAGCCAAGGTGTCCTTCAGTAGGTGAATAAATAAATTAACTGTGGCACATCTACAATGGAATCAGATCTAAAAAGAAATGAGCTAGTGGGGCACCTGGGTGGCTGAGTCAGTTAAGCATCCAATTCTTGGTTTCAGCTCAGGTCATGATCTCAGGGTGATGTGATGGACCCCAGGTTGGGTTCTGTATCCAGCAGGGAGTCTGCTAAGATTCTCTCCCTTTCCCTCTACCCAGCAACCCCCCTGCACTTGCTCTTTCCCAGTAAATAAACAAATAATAAATGAATAAATAGAAATGAGCTACCAAGTCATGAAAAGATATGGGAGAAATGTCAATGCATATTACGAAGCAGGGAAGGTAATTTAAAAGACTACTCACTATGTTATTTCAACTATATGAAATTTTTGAATAGACAAATTATGAAGACAAGAAGATTAGTGGTCACCAGGAATTGGAGGAAGGGAGAAGGATGAATAGATGGAGCATAGATGATTTTGGGGGCAGTGAAAACTGTGTGATACCATAATGGTAGATATAGGTTATTATACATTGGGCCAAACCCATAAGATGTAAAACACCAAGAATAAGCCTTCATGTAAAAATGGACTTTGGGTGACTGTAATGTGTTGACATAGGTTCAACAATTATAATTAAGGTACTACTCTGGCAGGGATATTGATAATAGGGCAGGCTATGCTTGTGAGGGCATGGGGGAAATAGGAAATCTCTGTATCTTGCTCTCAAATTTGCTGTGAATTTGAAAGAGCTCTAAAAATAGTATTATAAGAAAAAAACATTTTAAGAAGCAATTACCAGTCAAAAATAAATTTGAAAGAGAAAATGAGGGTGGCAACATCCAATCTAATTCAAAACTCAACAAGTAGTACAGCACTCAACAGGCACACACATCCCATTAATAAGTTAGTGAGGTTATTTAAGAATGAAATAAAAATATTTTTTTCAATTTAAGCACAGTTAGTTTTCAAATAGCTTCTATAGTTTTAGGATATAAACATTAAGTTTTTAGAAGCTAATTATTAAATAAACAGAGTGGTTGAGTATTTCTTTTGGCCTATGAATATCATGAAAAAAATTGAAACCCTAAGGATGTCATAGATAGACAAAATTTAAGAACTTCTGGAATAGTGTTGCAGTAAAGAAAGGTTGTAATTGATTGGTTTGGGGAAAGGTACAGGCATACCTCAGAGATATTGTGGGCTCAATTCCATACCATGGCAATAAAGCAAATATTGCAATAATGTAAGTCAAATAACTTTTTGTGTTTCTCAATGCATATGAAAGTTATGTTTCCGTTATGCTATAGTCTGTTAAGTTTTCAATAGCATTATGTATAAAAAATACATACCTTGATTAAAATAAACTCTGTTGCTAAAAAAATGCTAACCATAATGCTCCTGGGTGGCTCAGTCAGTTAAGCATCCAGCTCTTGATTTCAGCTCAGCTTGTGAGATTAAGCCCCACATTAGGTTCCACATTGAGCGGGGAATCTGCCTGAGATTCTCTCTCTCCCTCTCTCTCTCCCCCTCCCCAATGCTTGCTTGCCCTCTCTATCTTTGTCTAAAATAAATAAATACATTTTTAAGAAATGATAACCATCATCTGAGCTTTCAGTATGTCGTCATCTTTTTGCTGGTGAAGGGTCTTGCCTCATTGTCGATAGCTTCTGACTGATCAGGGTGGTCATGTTGAAGGGTGGGGAGGCTGTGGCAATTTCTTAGAATAAGGCAACCATGAAGTTTGCTACACCAATCGACTCTTCTTTCATGAAGCGTTTCTCTGTAGCATGCAATGCTGTTTAGCATTTTACCCTCAGAACTTCTTTCAAAATTGGAATCAGTCCTCTCAAATGCTGCTGCTGCTTTATCAACTAGTTTGGATATAATATTCTAAATTCCCTGTTTTGTCACTTCAAAAATCTTCACAGTATCTTCACTAAGAGTAGATTCCATCTCAAGAAATCACTTTCTTTGCTCATCCATGAAGAGCAACTCCTCAGCTGTTGAGGTTTTATTATGAGATTGCTACCATTCAGTCACATCTTCAGGCTCTGCTGCTAGTTCTCTTGCTGTTTCCACCACATCTGTAGGTATTTCCTCCCTGAAGTCTTGAGCCCCTCAAAGTCATCCATGAGGACTGGAATCAACTTCTTCTTCTTCTTTTTTTTTTAATTTAAATTCTAGTTAGTTAACATACAATGTAATATTAGTGTCTGGTATAATACAGAGAGTCAATGCTTCCATACAACAACCGGTGCTCATCACAAGTGTGCTTCTTAATCCCCAACATCTGTTTAACCCATCCCCCTACCCACATCCCCTCTGGTAGCCATCAGTTTGTTCTCTATTATTAAGAGTCTGTTTCTTGGTTTCCATCTCTCTTTCTTTCCCTTTGTTCATTTGTTTTGTTTCTTAAATTTCATATATGAGTGAAATCATATGGTGTTTGTCTTTTGCTGACTGGCTTATTTCATTTAGCATTATACTTTCTAGTTCCACATTGCAAATGACAAGATTTCATTCTTTTTTATAGCTGAGTAATATTCCATTGTATATATGTCACAACTTCTTTATCCTTTCTTCAGTTGATGAACACTTGTGCTCTTTCCATAGTTTGACTATTGTTGATAATGCTGTTATAGACATTAAGGTGCATGTATCCCTTAGAATTAGTATTTTTGTATTCTTTGGGTAAATACCTAGTAGTACAATTACTGGATTATAGAGTAGTTCTATTTTTAACTTTTTTGGAAACTTCATACTGTTTTCTAGAGTGGTTGCACCAGTTTGCATTCCCACCAATAGAGCAAGAGGGCTCGTTTTTCTCCACATCCTCACCAACACCAGTTGTTTCTTATATTGTCGATTTTAGCTATTCTGACAGGTGTGACTGTAGTTTTGATTTCTATTTCCCTGATTATCAGTGATGTTGACTATCTTTTCATGCATCTGTTGGCCATCTATATGTCTTCTTTGGAAAAATGTTTATTCATGTCTTCTGCCCATTTTTAAATTAGATCAGTTAAGTT
This sequence comes from Enhydra lutris kenyoni, assembly GCF_002288905.1. NCBI lineage: Eukaryota > Metazoa > Chordata > Mammalia > Carnivora > Mustelidae > Enhydra > Enhydra lutris. Next base: position 67,683,122 of record NW_019154093.1, read on the forward strand.
GAGTTTTATTAAGTTCTTTATATATTTTAGATACTAAGCCTTTATCAGATATGTCATTTGCAAATATCTTCCCCCAATTCCAAAGGTTGCCTTCTAGTTTTGATGATTGCTTCTTTTGCTGGGCAGAATCTTTTTATTTTGATGTAGTCCCAATAGTTTATATTTGCTTTGGTTTCCCTTGCCTCAAGAGACGTATCTAGAAAAAAGTTCCCACTGCTGATGTCAAAGAGGTTATTGTCTGTGTTCTCCTCTAGCGTTTTTATGGTTTCAGTTCTCACATTTAGGTCTTTAACCCATTTTGAATTTACTTTTGTGTATGACATAATGAAGTGGTCCAGTTTCATTCTTCTACATGTTGCTGTCTAGTTTTCCCAGCACCATTTGTTGAAGAAATTGTCATTTTCTCATTGCATATTCTTTCCTGCTTTGTCAAAGATTATTTGACCATATAGTTATGGGTTCATTTCTGGTTTTCTATTCTGTTCTATTGATCTATGTATATATTTTTGTGCTACTACCATATTGTTTTGATTACTACAGCTTTGTAATATAACTTGAAGTCTGGAATTGTAATGCCTCCAGCTCTGCTTGTCTTTTTCAAGGTTGCTTTGGCTCTTCAAGGTTTTCTGTGATTCCATACAAATTTTAGGATTATTTGTTCTAGCTCTATGAAAAATACTGTTGGTATTTTGATAGGGAATGCATCAAATGCGTAGATTGCTTTGTGTAGTATGAATATTTTAACAATATTTGTTCTACCCATCCATGAGCATGAAATTTTTTTTCATGTTTTTTTCCAATTTCTTTGTGTCATTTTCAATTTCTTTCATCAGGATTCTGTATTTTCAGAGTACAGGTCTTTCATCTTTTTGGTTAGGTTTATTCCCAGTTATCTTATGGTTTTTGGTGCAATTGTAAATGGTTTTGATTCCTTGATTTCTCTCTCCTTGAAAAGAGAAATCTGGGGGCGCTCAGTGGGTTAAAGCCTCTGCCTTCAGCTCAGTTCATGATCCCAGGGTCCTGGGATTGAGCCCCACATCAGGCTCTCTGCTCAGCAGGGAGCCTGTTTCCTCCTCTCTCTCTGCCTGCCTCTCTGCCTACTTGTGATCTTTGTCTGTCAAATAAAGAAATAAAAAATCTTAAAAAAAAAAAGAGAAATCTGTAGAAGTAAAACAAATTTCTTTACATTGATTTTGTATCCTGTGACTTTACTGAATTTGTGCATCAGTTCTAGCAGTTTTTTGTTGGAGTCTTTGGGTTTTCTATATAGGTTATCATGTTATCTGCAAGTATGGAATAGACTTCTTATAAGCTCCTTTAATGTTGACATTTTGACCACTTCCCATGAATCATAAACATTCTTAATAGCATCTACAATAGTGAATGCTTGGCCATAAATTTTCAATTTACTTTGCCCAAATCTATCAGAGGAATCACTATCTCTGGCTGCAATAGCTTTATGAAGTGTATTTCTTAAATGATAGGACTTGAAAATCAAAATGACTCCTTGGTCCATGGCTGCAGAATTGATGTTTTGTTAGCAGGTATGAAAACAACATGAACCTTGTTGTACATCTCCATCAGAACTCTTGGGTGACCAGGTGTCTTTTCAATGAGCAATAGTATTTTTTTTTAAGATTTTATTTATTTATTTGTCAGAGAGAGAGTGTGAGAGAGAGAGAGAGAGGGAATAAGCACAAACAGGGGGAGTGGCAGGCAGAGGGAGAAGCTGGCTCCCCACTAAACAAGGAGGCTGATGTGGGATTCGATCCCAGGACCCCAGGATCAAGCTGAAGGCAGATGCTTAACCAAATGGACCACCCAGGCATCCCTGAGCAATAGTATTTTGAAAATAATATTTTTTTCTGACCAGTAGGTCTCAACAGTGGGCTTAAAATATACAGTAAACCATGTTGTGAATGGATGTGCTGTCATCCATGCTTTGTTGTTCTGTTTAGAGAGCACAGGCATGAGCAGATTTAGCACAATTTTTAAGGACCCTGAGAATTTCAGAATGGTAAATGAGCATTGGCTTCAACTTAAATTTATCAGCCACATTAGCTGCTAACAAGAGGCAACTTGTCTTTTGAAGCTTTGAGCCAGGCATTGACTTCTCTGTAACTATGAAAGTCCTAAGTGACACTTTATTTTAGTATAAGTCTATCTCATCTACACTAAAAATATATTGTTTAGTAGGTCACCTTCATTAATAATCTTAGCTAGATCTTCTGGATAATTTGTTGCTTCATCTTGCATTTTTGTTATGGAGATTTTTTTTTTTAATCTCATGAAACTTCCTCTGCTAGTTTCAGCATTTTCTTCTACAACTTCCTCACCTCTCTCAGCTTCCTAGACTTGCAGAGTCACAGGCTTCCTCTGGGTTAGGCTTTGGCATAAAGGAATGTGGTAGCTGATTCAATCTTCTATTCAGACTCCTACAACTTTCTCCACATCAGCAAATAAGGCTATTTCACTTTCAAATCATTTGTGTATTCACTTGAATAGCAATTTTAATTTCCTTTGAGAACTTTTCTTTTGCATTCACAACTTGGCTATCTGTTTGGTATAAGAAACTTTAAGTTTATTTTGGCTTTGGACATGACTTCTCACTGAACTTAATGATTTCTAGCTTTTGATTTAAGGGGAGAAATGTGCAACTCTTCCTTTCACTTGAACACTTAGAAACCCTTGTAGGATTTTTATTGGCATAATTTCAGTATTGTTGTGTCTCAGGGGATAGGAAGGCCTGCGGAGATAGAGAAAGATGAGGAACTGAGGGTTGGTGGGGCATTCAGAACAAACACATTTATTTTTCAAATTTACTGTCTTCTATGGGCATGGTTTATGGCATCCCAAACAGTTACAATAGTAACATCAAAAATCACTTATCACAGATCACCATAACAAATATAATAATGCGAAAGTACGAAATACCTTGAGAATTACCAAAATGTGATAGAGAGACACAAAGTGAGAAAATGTTGGAAAAATGGTGCCCATAGACTTACTTGATGCAGGGTTGTCACAAACTTTCAACTTGTAAAAAATTCAATATCTACAAAGCACAGTAAAACAAAGTACAAGAAAATGAAGTATGCCTGTACAAATTCTATAATTAAACATGTAACTAATAAACTGAGAGACTGAGTTGGAACCTGAATGCCTCTCCATATTGTGCCTGGATAAGTTTTGTTTCATTGACTGAATAGCAATTTCAATATGGCCATTTCTTTGCTTAAATTAACTCAAATTTGTCATCATGAAATTTTATTCCTCATAATTAAATAATCCTTAATGGATTACTTAAAGGGTATCTTTAAATAAAATAATAAGCCCTATATGCCTGTTACCTCTTAATTTCCTGCTTTAATTGTTATAATTAGCAGTTCCTTATTCTGTTTAATGCTACACAGCTATAACAAGTAACCTTTAGCTATTTTGATTATCTCTATAAAATTTTAATATTTTAAACTTGTTTTGATAGCTTATCAGATTTATTTTTATTTTCTTAATTATTTTTTAAAGATGTTATTTATTTATTTGACATAGAGCAAGGAAGGGAGAGAGAGAGAGAGCACAAGAAGGGGGAGTTGGCAGGTAGAGGGAGAGAGAGAACCAGGGGCACTGGAGAGCAAGGGAAGCCTGGGATGGGACTCAATCCTAGGACTCTGGGATCATGATCTGAACTGAAGGCAGTGGCTTAACCAACTGAGCCACCCAGGCACCCCAAGTTTATCAGATTTCTGAGCCTTCTGATTTTATAGAATAATAATTCCCATAGCATTTTTTTTTTTAACCTCTGTGAAGTTATGGCTGTTGTAATTGGAGAGAAAGAAAAATAAGAAAATTGTTATATGTACAACTGTACTTCTTTTCTCTGACAGTTCTTTTTCTCTTCTTTATGTAGGAAATGAATGAGCAGAGGTTCTGTGTGGGACAAATACCAATGATTTCATTAAGTTAAGCTACTTTTACATTCATTTTGCACATGATTGACAGAGATATTCTTGGGCCCAATTCTACTCTTTTTGAACTTTATTTATCATACTTTTACATCAATTTTTTAAAATTGTGTATCAATCTTAAACTGATGTATTTCCCCAAACAAGTAAGCTATATAAAATACTAAAATTGTCTTTGGAACAACTTTATGAGTAAAATTTCTCTCATAAAAGCTGTTACACTATACAAAATATATTTACATCTTATTTGAAGCTCACAACTACTCTGTATTTTTGAAGACAAAAGAAAAAAATAACTTAAGTAGATAAGATTATGTTCCAAAACTTACCTTGATATCAGTGGATAGAAATCATATTTTAAAGCTGGATATTCTGACTTAATATCAAATATCCATTCCAATGTACTATGTTAGATCACTTTTTTATAGAAAGGAAAAAGAAAAACATTGTTGACAGGTTCTTTTGTATTTTATTTTCCTTAAGAAAAAAATTTTGAAAGAAAATATTAAGTATTCTAAATAATATTATTCGCCTCTATTTTCATGGTAATTGTGATTTCCCCACCTCTTGCTTTAATTTATGCAAACTAATTGGAATGTCTTTCTCAGCACCTGTGGAGTTATTCTACAGCTGTGAGATATTCCAGCTATAGTCTGTGTGCCTCACTTGGCTTGCTATCTGTTTTGATAACCAAAGTGTGTTTTTTTTTCTTTTTTAACACTGCTATACCTATTTCCTTATGTATTATTAATGTCTGTTTTAATGGTACAAGGGCAAAACTGAATGATGTGACAGAGACTATACTGGCCTGCAATGCAGGAAACATTTACTATCTGGCCTTTTAAAAAAGAGTTTGTCAACCACTGTTTTCTACTAACTAATGTAAACAAGAAAATTCTACTACACTTCTAATTATTAAACCCAGATTGGATAAGCAAGCTAAGAGAAAACATTTAAAAGGAAGCTATTGCAGGGGCCATAATATATTTTGTTTGTTAGGAAGAGTAATATTGATTTATAGGTCTAATACTAGACTGTAAGTTCTTTTTTTTATTCCTTGTATGTTCTTGTTTGTTTTCTCATAAATTTTACAACTTCATTAATAGATATAATAGCATTTACTATTAAACCCAGGTATTTAAGGATGACTTAGGTCAAAAAGAAAGGAGAAAGAGTAAAATATTTCAGGCAGAGGAAATAGCGTTTGGAAACACATATGGAATTGGGGGAATATATAGTTGATATTGTCAGAGTAAAGGGTATGTAGGGAAATATTTACGGTTATAGCATATACATTAGTATATAACCTCTCTGTATGTTGTCGATTAAAGATGATGACATTTTCTTAATAAGTCTCCCCATAAGAGGCGCGAGCTATATTTTTCTCCTTAGAATATAGACAGATTATTGACTTCTGTGACTGATAGAATATAAAAGAAATGACACTGTTTAAATTTCTGAACCTGTCTCTAAGAAACTGTCAGTTTCCACTTCCTGTCTCTTGGAATTCTCACTCTTAGAATCAGCTGCCATGCTGTGAGAAGCCCAAGCAACATGGAAAGACACATGGGATTATTCCAGTCAAGAGCCTCAGTTGAGCTCCTGGCCAATGACCTTTTATCAACTTAGAGTCATGTGAGCTCATGACTCACATGCAGCTCAGTTGAATCTAGTCTTTAATAAATGACTTCCACATCAGCTGCTAATTGACTGCAATCTCATGAGAGCCCTGAGCAAGAACTATTTCATTGACCAACTAACTTTTGACAAAGCAGGAAAGAATATCCAATGGGAAAAAGACAGTGTCTTCAACAAATAGTGTTGGGAAAACTGGACAGATACATGCAGAAGAATGAAACTGGACCACTTTCTTATACCATACACAAAAATAAATTAAAAATGGATGAAAGACCTAAATGTAAGACAGGAAATTATCAAAATCCTAGAGAAGAAAATAGGCAGCAACCTCTTTGACCTCAGACACAGCAAATTCTTACTATAGATGTCTCTGGAGGCAAGGGAAACAAAAGCAAACATGAACTACTGGGACCTCATCAAGATAAAAATTTTCTGTACAGTGAAGGAAATAATCAACAAAACTAAAAGGCAACCTACAGAATGGGAGAAGATATTTGCAAATGACATAGCAGATAAAAGATTAGTATCCAGAATCTATAAAGAATTTCTCGAAATCAACACCCAAAAGACAAATAGTCCAGTTAAGAAATGGGCAGAAGACAAAAACAGACAAATTTCTCCAAAGAAGACATACAGTTGCTGATAGACACATGAAAAGATGCCCAACATCACTCATCATCAGGGAAACACAAATCAAAACCACAATGAGATACCACCTCACACCTGTCAGAATGTCCAAAATTAACAACAGGAAATAAAAAATGTTGGTGAAGATGTGGAGAAAGGGAAACCCTTATGTGCTATTGGTGGGAATTCTAACTGGTGCAGCCACTCTGGAAAACAGCATGGAGGTTCCTCAAAAAATTAAAAATAGATCTACCCCAGGACCCAGCAATTGCATTACTAGGTATTTATCCTAAAGATCCAAAAATTCTGAAGGGACATATGTGTCCAATGTTTATAGCAGCAATGTCCACAATAACCAAATAATGGAAAGAGCCCAAATGTCCATCAGCTGATGAATAAAGAAGTGATATATATATATATATATATATATATATATATATATGAAGTGGTATATATAGATAATATAACATATAATAAATATATAATATTTATACATCAAAAGAATGAACTCTTGCCATTTGCAACAATATAGATGGGACTAGAGTATGTTATGCTAAGTGAAATAAGTCAGTCAGATAAAGAAAAATATTATATGATATTCATGTGTGGAATTTAAGAAATAAAATAGATGAATGGAAGGAAGGGTGGGAAAAAATAAGATAAAAACAGAGAGGGAAACAAACCATAGGGACTCTTAACTACAGAGAAGAAACTAAGGGTTGCCGGAAGGGTGGTGGTTGCGGGGATGGACTAAATGGGCCAAGGACATTAAGGAGGGCACTTGTTGAGATGAGCACTGGGTGCTGTTCTATGTAAGTGATGAATCACTAAATTCTACTCCTGAAACCAATACTACACTGTATGTTAACTTGAATTTAAATTAAAAAAGAAAAAAGAACTATTCCATTGAGTCCAGTCAACCCATGGAATTGTAAACAGTAATAATAGATTCTGATTTTAAGATTTGATGTAATTCATTGTGCTGCAATAAGTCATCAGATCATTGTTTCTCAAAATGTTCATGAGCAGCATGTCCATGAATCTAATATTTTAGTTTATTGAAAATGTGACCAAAAGAGATACTGTTAAATTTAGCATAATGAGCACTTCAGCTGTACTGATTCACACGCTCCAAAATCTTGTAATAGGAGAAAGAAATAACATTTACTTGATTTTGTCTCTGATTTTCTTTGTGATGACTACTCATCTTTTTTTATTGACGTATAGTTGACCTACTATTAATTTCAGGTGTTCAACATAGTGATCTGACAGTTCTGCACGTTACACAATGCTCACTACAATAAATGTAGCTATCATTTGTCACCATACAACGCTATTACAATATTATTGACCATATTCCCTATGCTGTGACTTTTCATCCCTGTGGCATTTATTTTATAACTGGAAGTTCATATTCATTTCTACATGATTTTAAAATATGGACATTCGGTGCACCTGGGTGGCTCAGTCATTAGGAGTCTGCCTTTAGCTCAGGTCATGTTCCCTGGGTCCTAGGATCAAGCCCTGTACCAGGCTCCCTCCTCAGCAGGAAGCCTGCTTCTCCCTCCCACTCCCCCTGCTTCTGTTCCTTCTCTCGCTGTGTCTCTCTGTCAAATAAATAAATAAAATCTTTATAAATATATATAAAATGGACTTTCCAAATCAAATTATGCTTTTTCTACCATGAGATTCAGTTTAACAAATGTAAAGAAAAAAAATGAAAAAAAAAATACCCCTCAAGATAGTCAATATAATTGTGCTCATTGTATTCTTTCAGCTTTTTAATATGATTAGTGTTGTTATGGATTAAAAAGAAATAAATAAAAAAGCTTTTTGGCAAAGCCCAAACTGAAACCTTTTTTCTCATTTTGGTGCAAAATTAGTTGCCTTACTTTTTTCAAGAGGACTGGGGTTTTTTTTTGCTGTTGTTTGTTTTGGTATTTTTAAATTTAATTTTATTTTATTTTCAGTGTTCCAAAATTCATTGTTTATGCACCACACACAGTACTCCATAATACCCATCACCAGGCTCACCCAACCCTCCACTCCCTCCCCTCCAAAACCCTCAATTTGTTTCTTAGAGTCCACAGTCTCTCATGGTTTGTCTCCCCCTCCGATTTCCCCCCATTCATTTCTCCTCTCCATCTCTCAATGTCTTCCATGTTATTTCTTATGCTCCACAAGTAAGTGAAACCATATGATAATTGACTCTCTCTGTAGGATGCTTAACTGAGTCACCCAGGCACCCTTTAACCATTTTTAATTTAAAGACGACAAGCTCTTCCTTCCTAGCATTTGAGAAAGCAGATGGGTTGACAAAACCCAGAAATATCTCCCGTTATAATGCTCATGGAGTTGTCCCTGAAAAATCTCTTATTTTTAATACCAAACTATCTCAACAGAAGCAGAAGAAACTACAGCTGCTCAAAACTTTATCTTTCCTGTCTAGACAGGTAGAGAGAAAATGCAGTTATCATAACCACAGAGAGCTAATTCTTTCCACAAGAAATAATAACTGAAAAGTACTGTGGACAAGAGAAAATAAATGTACTGGGATCCCCAGAGAGAATAAGAATATGAAACAAGGAGACACATTGAGAGCTCCAGGTCAAATTCTTCATTCTTGGAATATACTAATAAAAACTGTGTCCAAACCAGTAGGTGCCCTAATCTTTTCACTCTTTGAACTTGTAATGATGGGTGAGAGAAATGATGTGGTGTTGAATAATGATGATATACTTTAAGGTAAGCTTTGGCTACAAAGCTTCCTGCCACATTAGGAAATTACCTCAGGCTTATGAGTATCAATCTATTGTGGTAGAATATCCCCAAATAAATGAAAAGACACCTAGTATATAGGGCAGAGAAAACATATTAAAGGAGAGATCAAAGTCAGGTCCTCACGAAGTGGTTTATGCTCCTGGACTGTAAGAAGATAGGTTTAACATAATTTCTGGCCCTCATACTATATTGAGAACATGGAAATAAAATAATCTACATTTATTTTACAGGGCACTAACAGGGAAGATACGGCATGCCACTTTTTTTTTTTTAAGATTTTATTTTTTTATTTGACAGAGAGAGACACAGTGAGAAAGGGAATACAAGCAGGGGGAGCGATAGAGGGAGAAGCAGGCTTCCCGCCAAGCAGGGAGCCAGATGTGTGGCTCAATCCCAGGACCCAATTCCATATATAAGTGAACTCATGTGATTTTTTTTTTCCCAATTTTTTACTTGAAAAATTATTTTTATTTTTATTTTTGAAGTATAGTTTATATATAATGTATTAATTTCAGGTATACAATATAATGATTCAACAATTCTATGCATTACTTAATGTTCACCATGATTAAGTAGATCAGACAGTATTTCTTTCTCTATTTGATTGTTTCACTTAGCATAATGCCCTCAAGGTCTATCCACATTGTTTCAAATGTCAGGATATCATTCTTTTTTATAGCTGAATTATATTCCATTGTGTGTACATATCACACTTTTTATTATCCATTCATCTCTTGATGGATACTTAGGATATTTCCAGGTCTTGGCTTTATGAATAATGTCACAATGAACATGGTGGTACAGATACCTTCTTGAGATAATGACTTAATTTCCTTCAAATATATACTCCAAAATGGGGTTGCTATATCAAATGTTACCTCTACAGTTAATTTTTTGAGGAACTGTCATAAGTTTTCCACAGAGGTTGTACCAATTTACACTCCCACCAACAGTGTACAAGTATTTCTTTTTCTCCACATCTTCCCCAATATATTATCTCTTGTCTTTTCGGTAATAGCCATTCTAACAGGTATGAGGTGATAACTTATTGTGGTTTTTGACTTGCATTTCCCTGATGATTAGTGATGTTACACGTCTTTTCACGTACCTGTTGGCCATTTCTATGTCATCTTTAGAAAAATGTATATTCAGGTCATTTGCTCATTTTTAACTGGATTATTTGGATTTTTATCTATTTATTTATTTATTGCTATGGAGTTGTATGAGTTCCTTACATATTTTAAATGTTAATTTCTTATCTGGTATATAGTTTGCAAATATCTTCTCCTATTCTATAGTTTTCTTCTTCATACTATTGATTGCTTCTCTTTTTGTGCAGAATTTTTTAGGGTACTCTGAGGCACAAACGTGAATGTCTCCTGTCTGATCCCTGTGGCGGCAGGTCTGCTTGTGACTTATGGCTGGGAGAGAGCTGTGCATTGTATACAACCTTTTTAACATTCTGGGAGCTCAGGCAGGAGTCTTTCCTGCTGGGTCCTGGTGCCAGCAGGCCTCTTCATGGGCTATGACTAAGAAGATTCTGGAATTGAGTGTATGTCTCCCATTGGGACCCTGGGCCCTGAGGACTGCTGGCAGATTGGTAAACTGTGGCAATGAGGAAGCTGGAACTCCATATAGAGCCCTTTCAGGAGCTCCAGGGTCATATACTACTGTCCCCTTAGGGACTCTGTGCCAGCAAACCTATTTATGGATGGTAGCTGGACAGGAGTCCTGTTGCAGGGGACTTTCAGGATTTACAGTCTAGCTGAAATTGTTGTGCTTGCCTCCAGGGACAGTGGCCAAGAGGGGCTGAAGCCAGTTCACAAACCACTTCAGGGTCCGCAGCCTGAATTTTTTATGTTTGTCTCCTGATGCATGAATGAGCACGACTGCCCCCAGGTCCTTCGATATATGGTGCTGGTGACAGAATCAAGCCGGACCTGTAGCTGAGTCCTCAGGGATATCGAACTATTTTTGGGTCTATAGCAGAAACCACAGCTGGTGTGTCAGCAGCCTGGATATGAGGCTGTGTTCCTCATATGGCATTCCTAGGTCTTGGGCTGTCCTGGGTTTTCACAGTCTTCTATGTGGATCCCTAAATTGCACAAAGTCACTTTTGTCCTTCAATGGGTGTCAAGCTGTTGTCATTGAAGTGGATATAAGCAATGGACATCTTATTCAGCCATATTACAGATGTCCTAACTGTATTCCATCTGCTTGGTTGTATATCTTGTTGATTCTAAACAGAAAACGATTTATCCCTGTTAACATTTCTATTATTACCTCCCTGTCCCACACTTACTTGGCCATTTTTTTAAGAAGTAAATAATTCACCAGCATCTCCCATGAATGATATATGCATGTTCAAAAGACTGTGAAGTAGATTGTTTAAGGCTCATCAATATGCTGGCCCTGGAAAAATTAGGCATACTATTGACTCCATGCCAGGATTATTTTAAGGCACTTGAAGGTTGTTATTATTTTTCTAGCCAAAAAAAAAAAAAAAAAAATCCATTTAATAAGACACTGAATTCTGAAATTCCACTTAAACATGTACAAATATGTGAGAAAAATCAGATTTATTTATCTGAGAGGAGCAGAAAGGTGTTTTTATTGGTCATTGTTTTTTATTTATTTTAAATTATTTTATTTGTATTTATTTATTTATTTATTTTTAGAGAATGAGAGACGGGAAAAGGGACAGAGGGAGAGGGAGAGAGAGAGAATCTTAAGTGCTGGGTGTGAAGCCTGAAGTGGGACTTGATCTCACAATCCTGAGTTCATGTCCTGGACTGAAATCGAGTCACATGCTTAATTGGCTGAGCCACCTAGGCACCACTGGCCAATGTTTGTAAATGAGAGTATCCCTATGTGGATCAATGTCACACTGATCTTTTTATTACAATATAAACTCCACACTATTGTTTTTATTTTTTAAATCCAATTTAACAATACTACTCTCCTACTTAGAAAACATAAGTGATGACTTTTTGAACAAAAGAACATTGCCTCAACATATTTTCTGACATATATCAAACATTTAATTAGTATTAATTAAATAAAACCTTATTTCTCTTAATATGGGACATAAAATCTACAAAATTCTTGCCAGTCAAAAACACAGATCTCTGGCATTTCAAATGGTTTTCAGAGAACTCAACCATTAATTTAATCAACCTAGCATTTGCCAAATGTTTATTTGAGTTAATTTGATATTTGAGATAGAGATTATGATAAACATATGTCTTTGTCTGTTTGGGCTGCTCTAACAAAATACCACCAATTGAGTAGCTTATAAACAACAGAGTTTTTTCACACAGTTCAGGTTTCACACTAGTCAAGGCGGCAGCATGGTTGCATTCTGGTGAGGCCCTTGTTCCTGGTTCACAGCCATCGCCTTCTTTATAAGACCTTACATGGTAAAATCGGTCTCTGTGATAGCTCTTTTATAACAGCTCTAATTCTCTTAATGATGGCTCCACCCTCTTAACCTAAACACCTCCCAAAGGCCCCACCTCCTAATACCATCACCTTGGGCTTTTGGATTTCAACAAACCACTTTTGGGAAGACACAAACATTCAGAACATTACAACATGTTAACTGGTTGTTTCTCTAGATTAACAAAAATCTCTTTATTAAATAAAAAAGAAAATACTTAGATTACAGCATTTACTTTTTATCAGAAACATTTTATTAAAATTAAAATGAATATTGTCTTCAACTTTTACAATATCACCAAAAGAAATGTCATTTGAAGAATGTTACAATATGTGGGGCGCCTGGGTGGCTCAGTGGGTTAAAGCCTCTGCCTTCGGCTCAGGTCATGATCCCACGGTTGTGGGATCGAGCCCCATGCCAGGCTCTCTGCTCAGTGGGGAGCCTGCTTCCCTTCCTCTCTCTCTGCCTGCCTCTCTGCCTACCTGTGATCTCTGTCCATCAAATAAATATACAAAATCTTAAAAAAAAAAAAAAAAGTTACAATGTGAGATTGTTGAAGGTTACCTAGGCCCCATGATCTTAGAAAACCACAAATGTTAAGAAAGCCCCCCACCCTTTGTATTCTGGGAAATAGCTTACTGCCAAGACCTGCCCTTCCCCCCCACAGGGCTTAGATAAGAATCACAGATGGCCCTTCTTGACTATTTATGACAGACCAAAGACTCTTCAAATTCTCAATCTTTGCATCATGAATGATTAGCTGAATTGCTTGTCCCCATTGGTCAATGGGAAGAAAACACTTGTTAATTGAATTACCTTTAGGCTTTTCTTCTTCCCATAAATTCCTGGATTTAAGCCAGCATACAGCCCCGCCTAAGAAAAGACCAGTCTCTGGGTAAAAATTCTCTCATGGACTATCCAATCACTCCATTGTTTTATTCTTCACATCTGTTTCTTTCTAGCTTTAATTCTCTCTATTAAAACTTTAAACAAGAGAACAAAACCAAAAAAACAAAAATACTCTAACTTTTCAGAGGCTTTCACGGTATTCTCCCTATTCTAAGAATCCCTTTTTCTTCTTTTGAATAAAGTGCCTACTAAGTCCAGATTTGCTTTTATTTGATAATTGTTTCTGGAGAAGTTTTACCTATAAAAGTTAAAATACTTAAGGTTAACTTCTTTTATGCCACAAAAAATGTTCATACTAAAGAATTTCTGTACAAGGGCAATAAAATATGAACTAGAGAAACCTGTGAGTTCCCATTATCTGTCAGGAAGTCACAGCAAAATGTAGTGCTTTCTGTTACATGTACCTTTTCTTCTTTTAATTGGTCTATATTTTGTCATTTTTTTTAACTTTTTATAAATAATAAAGCCTTTTCATTTGTAAAATTTTGTAGCATGTGGAAATCTACAAACTTCAAGAAAGAAATCCTTAATATTAAGAAGTTTATAGTAATTTAATTAATTTGCATAAGCCTGTGTGTGCATGTAATGTATATTGCCAAAGTGTTGAGAATAATTTCAGGTCCATTTAAACCATAGTTAAACACTCTATGAGTGATTAGTAATTGATTTCATCATTTTAGTGGCAACGTTGCCACAGTAATTGTTAGATAGGTGGATGCTCTGTTCAAATGTCTGGAACAAGTGCATTAATTTGGAAAGCAGTTGACATTGTTGCTCCTTCTAAAACTAGATTAATTTTTTTAATATTTAAAGAAATATGTGACTATTGGGAAACTAGCAAGAATAGAAATTACTTTCAGTATGATCTCAACTTCAGGCAACTACAAAAACATTCATACGAAATTATATAATTTCAGGAATTCACTTTACATGTGGCTGATGCAGTGTTTCCACAAATAATCATTCAGTCAGTGAGGATGGATCTGATGGACTTTGAGATTCAGCAAGGGAGAGAGGAGCATCTGACTAGTCAAATGTTAATCATGACCAAATGTATTACCTGCAAAATAACTCTCCTATTGGAGCACACCAAAGAGCTGTCCTGTGTTCTGAATTCCACAGGTCTATCCATTCCATTGCCCAAGACTTGTTCCTAAAGTTCCAGCTCAGAGACTGAGAATTACTGATTGATTATTTAGAAGCATAACTGAAACACAAAGCTAGAGGTTCTTTGTTTTCAGATCACTAAACAAAACAAAATAAAACATTACATACTCTAGGCTACTGGCTATAATATTTTGAGGATCCCAATGATTTTTAAAAGTTTTTTATTTAAATTCCAGTTAGTCGGGTACGCCTGGGTGGCTCAGTTGGTTAAGCAGCTGCCTTCGGCTCAGGTCATGATCCCAGCGTCCTGGGATCGAGTCCCACATCGGGCTCCTTGCTCATCAGGGAGCCTGCTTCTCCCTCTGCCTCTGCCTGCCATTCTGTCTGCCTGTGCTTGCTCTCTCTCTCTCTCTCTGACAAATAAATAAATAAAATCTTAAAAATAAATAAATAAATAAATAAATTCCAGTTAGTCAACATACAGAGTAATATTAATTTCAGGTGTACAATATAGTGATTTAACAATTCTATGCATTGCTCAGTGCTCATCATAAGTGCACCCTTAATCCTCATCACCTATTTCACCCATCCCCTCCCCTATCTCCCCTCTGGTAACCATCAGTTTGTTCTCTATAGTTAAGAGTCTCTTTCTCGGGTTGTCCCCCCCCCCCCCGCTTTTGTCTCCTCTGCTTTTTGTTTTGCCTTATATATGTACAAACACACACACACACACAAACACCACATCTTTTTTATCTATTTATCAGTTGATAGACACTTGGGCTGTTTCCGTAACTTGGCTATTATAGATAATGCTTGTGCACAGTGAAAGAAACAATCAACAAAACTAAAAGGCAACCTATGAAATGGGAGAAGATATTTGCAAATGATATATCTGATAAAGGGTTAGTATATAAAAGATACAAAGAACTTCTAAAACTCAACACCCCCTAAAACAAACAATCCAGTTAAAAAATGGGCAGATGTGAACAGACATTTTTTCCAAAGAAGATGTACAATAGATACATGAAAAGATGCTCACCATCACTCATCATTAGGGAAATACAAATCAAAACTACGATGAGATATCACCTCATACCTGTTAGAATGGCTAAAATCAGCAACGCAAGAAACAACGGGTGTTGGTGAGACTATGGAGAACGGGCAACCCTTTTGCACTTTTGGTGGGAATGCAAACTGGTATAGCCACTCTGGATAAAAGTATGGAGGTTCCTCAAAAAGTTAAAAATAGAACTATCCTACAATCCAGCAATTGCCCTACTAGGGATTTATCCAAAGAATACAAAAATACTAACTCAGTGATTTTTTTTTATTAATTTTATTTTTTTAAAACATATAATATATTTTTATGCCCAGGGGTACAGGTCTGTGAATCGCCAGGTTTACACATTTCACAGCACTCACCATAGCACATACCCTCCCCAATGTCCATAACCCCACCCCTCCCCAACCCCCCTCCCCCCATTAACTCAGTGATTTTTGTTCAGGGTCAATGTTCACTGTTTTCTAACAATTGAGATCTTTTGTCAATACGAGGATCTATCATTTTTTAGAATATTATAGCTCTGCTCTGTGTTATGGTATGTGCAAATAATCTGCTCCATACCAGATTACTGATTTTCCAAGCTACATATTAAATACATTAAGATGAGAATTTGAGAATGTCAGTACTACTTCCACATTATGTGCTATTGACCGCTATTGACTTATAACACAGTCCATATCATCTCCAAAAGGCACATAGAATCAAAAGGAATTTATTTTGATTACCTTCTTAAAAGTAACTGTATGGGCACCTGGGTGGCTCAGTCAGTTAAGCAACTGACTCGATTTTGGCTCAGGTCATTATCTCATGGTTGTGAGATTCAGCCCAGCATCTGGTTCTGCACTGGGCTTGGAACCTGCTTAAGATCCTCTCTCCCTTTCTTCTTCCCTTCCCCTACTACTTATGCGCATACTGTCCCTCTAAAAAGAAAGCTGTAACTTTTTTTTATCATATGTATCTGAAAGAGATTTTATAATTTTCAACTTTTTTAACCTGGGTATGTGGCAAGAACTTCTTAAAAAGTTAGGGCTTCAGTGATTTAAATGGTCTTATTAGTATTATTCATCTTAACAAACAATCTAAATTAAGTGCCTAATAGCTAAAAATTATTTACTTTACCCTAATATAAAGTACAGTTTTATCAGTTACAGTGTTTACTTATTGTCTTTATTCTTTAAGTTTGAGGCACTACCATTTTTAAATTTTCTTTCCATTCTATCCTAGTAACATATAGGTTCATTTATATCCATGAAACTGTAGCTTTTAGTAAGTGCATTTCAGGTATTTCCTGCCTCCAGAAAGAGCTACACATAACACTGTAATATGTTGCTGCAGATGCTAAGGCTTTTGGGAAAAGAAAACTTTCAGGTTTTTATTTACTTTGCAGTGGTTTACAGCCCTTTGAGGTAGGAACATTTTCTCTTTCAATGATGCAAACAGGCCCTAAGTGTGAGAAACTCACTGTCCATTATAAAGCCACAATGATCAACAGGGATTGTATTCAGAGGAGCCAAACTAGAGAGGAAGATTTAAGAATCTTATACTAATAGATTAAGACTTGATTGCTAATAATGTTAGTGAAGTTCCTACAAAGCAGTTTTGTGACTTTCCTATCTAGCAAGGACAGGGACACTTTCTTTAAAATGCTTTAATTGTGCTTAATGCATGGGCCATTCTTTAGCTACTTCTTGAAATACATATAATCTTTTTTCTTTTCTGTTATTTTAACATTTAAAACATTTTCCTTAGAAAATGAGCCCTTATTCTCTCTCTCTCTCTCTCTTTTTGGTCTTACTTTTCTAAAATCTCTACTTTACTTGGACAAAAAGGCAGTAAGCTTAGTAAAACAGAAGAAATCCAGGAGTGAAGCAGAAGGAATTAGAAAAAAAAAATTTTAAGACAACACTTCTATGCCTTTCAGAATGATACTCTTCTTGTTCTTTTGTAATTTTGTATTGGGCTCCTGGGAAATAAGCAATTATGAATGGACCAAGGTAAATTAGAAATTATTTCAATAATAGTTTACTTTCCACCAGATATCTGAATTAGATTAAAAATTACTTAATTGATAAAAGAGAAGAGCACATAGAAGAAAGGATTAAGTTGTAATGCATGCTCTATCATTACATAGATCTCTGATCTTCAATACATTATTTAACCACAATAAAACTTGCTTTTTAAAAATCCGTACATCTAAAATTAGTATCATAGTTCTGTGAGCATCAGATAAGTAAGAAAATTCCGTGCTTATCACTTGGCACATATTCAACATTGACTGCAAC
This sequence comes from Enhydra lutris kenyoni, assembly GCF_002288905.1. NCBI lineage: Eukaryota > Metazoa > Chordata > Mammalia > Carnivora > Mustelidae > Enhydra > Enhydra lutris. Next base: position 67,700,930 of record NW_019154093.1, read on the forward strand.
TAACACTTTCTTCAGTCGGTGATTTTACCCCACCTGCTCCCATCTTCTTCAAGTATCTGGTTTATCAGTTACATCTGTCTATTTTTTATTTTTAACAACTTGTCCTTACTGACATTGTTTTTAAATCAGTCTATAAATATATCCATGACATTCCCAATTGAAAAAAATATATTTTAATCCTACATTCCCTTCCAGCTTCCCATTTTCCTCTTTTCAGTCTACCTTTTGGAAACAAAGTAGTGCACACACACACACACACACACACACACAAAATAAATAGAAATATAAGCAAAATGTAGAATTTGAAATTATTCAATATCCATTATAAGTCATATATATATATATATATATACACACACAATCTCAATTTTTTCATTTTCATTACTTTTACATTTTTCCTATCTCAATTTCTTTACTTCCAATCCATTCCCTAATCCAGTTCTACCACCTGATCCAACTTTCCTCCCACCCCTGGGCTGAAACATTTCTAACAAGAACCAACACCATGTCTTAACTGTCAAACCCTTTTTGGTGAGACTCTGCTATCAAGTAATGACATTAAAAATTAAGATGTTTCATTATCCTGACTTTCTTTCTGACTATTCTATATATATATCCATCTAAGTAAGATGGCTCCTAAATATTTTTCTCTAGCTATGGCATCTCTTCTAATTTTTAGGCTCATATACCCAAATATCTTTCAGAAAATTGATTCTATATGCCAAAATAAACCCAAAGTAGGACCCAGATTCACAAATTCATAGCTTTCAAATCTGTTTATTCTTCTGTTTTCTATATTAGTTAATCCCCAAAGTCTCCACATGAACAGCAAATGCTATCAGGACTATTCTCAAAATATGTCCTGATCCTAAGTAATTCTAACTTCATCTTTCCCTATATACCTTTCTTTAATTTGAAATGTTATATTAAAAGCCTATAGGCACAATGAATTCTGAGTAGGATCTGAAATCAATCAAACTGACATTGACCTAATATTTGTGATCCTATTTCAAAAGTTATGTTCTATTTAAATTGTGCTAGCCAAAGTATTTTGCATGGGTTTCACAGTTTCAAAGGGTAGGGGTAAATAGATACCACCTCTTGATGTGAGGAACTGAACCATAAAATCACATTTCAACAGACATAGATATAGGTAGACAATTGGGGCCAGATTCTTAACCAATTCACCAAAAATCATACTGTCTCCAGGAAATTTACTGCTAGGCCTCTGGAAGGATAAGCACAATGTATGTACTAAGCAAACATAATGACTTTTGAGGTAAAATAAGGTCGTGAGCTCCAGTGTCAAACTGCCTGGATTCTAGTATTGGTTCTACCACCTACCGGTAGAGCATATTTGAGAGGATTATCTGTCTTTAGCCTGGGTTGTTCCATCCTTTAAATAGAGCTAATTTTAGAATTTAACCACAGAACTTGGCTTAGTTCAAATAAACCATTTAGAATGTCATCGGGCACATAGTACTCTTTCCATATATTTTAGTAATCATTTTTGTGTAAGAAACAGGATCACAAAATGTTAGATTAATAGCAATTTGATTAATTTCAGCTAATACTCAGAATACATAGCCTATACTTACCCTTAAGATAATATTCCAAATTAAGGAATTCTATCTAGACCTGTTTCTCTCTCTCTCTCTCTCTCTCTGTTACATACTACCCCTTGAGAATCTCAAACAGTGCCATGCATTTACACCAATTTATACCATGACTCCAGTCCTTGATCTAGTAGCCCCCTGACAACTGTCCTGTAATTTTGATCATCATATTAATGTTAATGGCTGCAAATGAATTCTTTTTTTAGATTTGCTTATTTATTTGTTTGTTTGTTTGTTTATTAGTCAGAGAAAGGGAGAGAGAGAGAGAGAGAGCGCACAAAAGCCCTTGCTTGTGAGAAGCAACCCCCACCCCTCCAAGTGGGGAGCCCAATGTGGAACTCAATCTCAGGACACATGACCTGAGCCCAAGGCAGTCGCTTAACTGACTGAGCCAACCAGGTGTCCCTGCAAAGTTAATTCTTTCATTGCTTTCCCATGCCTTCATGCTTCCTTTTCAGTCTCTTTCACAATCAGTTACTCAAGTTAAAACCTAGTGATTTTCTTTGTTTTTTTCTTTTTTACTCTCACTTTCAAACTACCTCATAATCCTTACAACAACCATCCTTGCAGGGAAAAAACAAAAAACAAAAAACAAAAAACACTATTCCTTTTCTTTACTCCTTTGAAAGCCATGTATTTATTTTCTGCTTTTTCATAAATGTAAATGGAAAGGACATGGCTATTCATCTTTGTATTAGTATGAGATGCTGGTATATCTATCAACATCAAATCTAAACAAAACAAACAGACAAAGCATACACTTAGATTTTGAGGTTCGTATATGAACCTACACATTTGATTCTAGTTACTTCAAGTTAAATCTAGAGTGGAAAGTGAAAAATGACTGAATATGCCAGAAACTTTGAGACATTCATATTCAGTTCGAATGGAACTCAGCATGAAATTACTAACGAATCACTTGCTAAAGAAAAACTTGCCTGGGAATTGAGAAGATGAGACTTCTCCCAAAGAGAACTACCCCTCCACTGGTACCACTACCGCAACTGTAGGCTCTGAGAAATGTGGATAAGCCAATGCTTAAATAAGGATATGTGATGGCAGGTAAAGCAAAAGTCATCAGTGTCTGCACCATTGCTTACACACCCTGTAGTTGCCTGCTGACACCATCCCCTATACTACACTCACATAGCATGAAGGGGTAGCCAAAAAGTCTTACTAAAGATTTCAAACTTGAGTAATGGCTCTTTTTAAAGAAAGATCACATACCCTTTTTAAAGAAAGATCACATAATACATATTTATTAAGAGAATAAATTACAATAAATAATACTATATAAATCAGGTAGATACTATACAGAGGAAAGCAGTAATTTATAAAACATGTTCAATAAATATTTAGTGGGAAAGCATAGAGAGATTAAAATGACATGCAAAAATTAAAATATATGGAGAAAGTCAAGAAAACTCTGCTACTTATACAAATACTTAAACAATAAGAAAATATAGCCACATAAAAGAAACAGTTGTTAGGGACACCTGGGTGGCTCAGTCATTTAAGCATCTGCCCTTGACTCAAATTCATGATCCCAGGGTCCTGGGACTGAGTCCAACATCAGGATCCCTGCTCAGCAGGAAGCCTGCTTCTCTCTGCCTGTGCTTTCTCTCTGTTTCTCTGACAAATGAATAAATAAAATCTTAAAAAAAAAAGAAAAAAGAAAGAGAAGCAGTTGTTAAAGAAGCTATAAAAGAAAATGTCTCCAATATGAAAAAGCTCAAGAAGTGTCACAAATGATCATTCAACATGCTTTAAACATAGCTATATAATTATTTTTTTTCCAGAAAGAGAAACTCCCACATGCCAAAAATAACATGTAATGCCCCCCCATCCAGTATTTCTCCTTTGTAAGCAAAAGAATCTGAATCAATAAGCCACGACAATGACTTTTTTCTTTTTTAAATATCAAAGAGAAGACATAGTGAAACTCCCAGGAAATTTTACTAATCTCAAATCCCCCATGATATCTAATGAATTCTCCTTTATGTAGAAATTAAGCATTAGAGTGACTGGGTGGCTCAGTTGGTTAAGTATCTGACTTCAGGTCATGGTCTCAGCGTCCTGGGATCAAGCCCTGTCTGGCTCCCTGTTCAGCAGGGAGTCTGCTTCTTCCTCTCCCTCTGTGCTTCTCCTTGCTTGTGTGCTCTCTCTCTCTCAAATAAATAAGTAAAATCTTAAAAAAAAAATTAACATTAGAAACCATTGCTGTTTTGTACCACTATTATCATTTCAGAGAAAGTAATATACTTCTCAAGCGTGCAGAGAATCAGGATGGTGAGTGGTGGTTAGGGAACACTACAGAACCATATATCTACAGCAGTTCTTCCCCTAATCCCCCAAAAATATTGTGAAAAAATGATATATTCAGCCAGGCTAATAGGTACTTGTGAAAGAAGTTAATATAAGGAGTAAAAAGTATTACATTTCTAATCAGTAAAAATGTCAGATAAATATTCTAACATTTTGAGAAAGAAATCACATAAAGAATGCAAGAATAAGAGATGTAAGTTTAAAAGAAATGGTGGGGAATAAAAAAACTTTTAAGAGTTAATATGTAAGTCATTCTCTGTAATGTGATCATAAATAGAACATATTTTAAGAAGCATCATTTATTTTAAGTAATGTACAAAATTTTTAAAAACAAATTGATGATAATAATCTTCATCTAAAGTCATAAGGTTTTCCAAGAAAAACAAAAAGTAATACAAACTATTTTATCTTAGTAATTTCCTTATTTGTTTATTCTTGTTTTTAGTATTTTATTTTAGACACCAGATTAAAAGCATATGCTTTCAGATATATAATTACTAGCAGAATAAAAAAGGGTATAAGAAATATCCAGATCACAGGAAAAAAATGAAAAAACTTAAAACAATGTGACAAAATATCTCTTAAGAAATGTAGTAAGAAAGTATGAAAAATCTATAGGATGTCATGCTGTGTAACTGTTTCTTAGGGATATAAATGGAAGTAAAAGAAGTAAAAAACACAATTAAGTGTTTTGAAAAATGATTTGTAAGTATGTCATAAATTCACTGAAGAATTTATGAGTAATTATTAAGTACCCGTACAACATTTAAGAAAATAATCTTATAATTTCATGTCTGCAAGAAAAATCTCTCTCTCTCTCTTTCTGTCTGTCTGTGTCTCTCAATTTCATCTATTTATTAGGAAATGAAAATAAATGTGAAAGTGATTTATTTTTAGGCACTTTGGAGTGGCTTACAGCAGACCAATGCATCCACTTAGAATAAATGGAAAAAGATAGGAAAATACTATTTATCTGCTTAAAGGCATCAGAAAGATTCCAAAACATAAAGAAAGAATGGGCCAAGAATCTGGAGAGGAAAGAACATAAAAGTTAAGCTGCCACTCTGTAGACACTTTTCCCTAGGAAAAATTTCCATTTCTGCACACATGACAGAATACTGAGAACCAAGAATTTTCAATTCCAGAATATATAGAAACAAAGGCCATTCCTAGAATGACAAGGAAATCAGCAGAGCTTTTAATGTTCGCCAGGAAGAGCTGGACATACAAAGTTGGAAACTTAAGAGCCCTCAAATCTGTGCCTGTTTTTTCCATCAATATATATTTGAATTTTGAAGCTAAATGAAGCAAATGTCTGAAACACAGCAGAAAGCATTTCAAACAGAATAGAGTTCTCAGAAGGCAGAGAAGATAATAATGCTCAACTCTTCATAGGGGAAGGATTCCTGGTGACAACAGGATCATGGTTCTTTCCACAGCTATAGAGGGCTACATCTTAGGAGCAGAATCTAACAGAAGGTAGAATGAATTTACTAATATTCTAACAGGCTTGACTCATATCAGTCCATATCTGGATGAAAATAACCAGGTTCCCATCTCTCTGACTACTAGAAAAAATGCTGGACTCTTTGTGGTAGAAGATGATATCATCTAGACCCTCTACAGTATTTTATTTGTTTTATAAACAATATTTTACAGTTTTATTTTTTTTAAAGATTTTACTTATTTATTTGACAGAGAGATCACAAGTAGGCAGAGAGGCAGGCAGAGAGAGAGGGAAGCAGGCTCCCCACTGAGCAGAGAGCCCCAGTGCGGGGCTTGATCCCAGGACCCGAGATCATGACCTGAACTGAAGGCAGAGGCCCAACCCACTAAGCCACCCAGGGGCACCTATTTTACAGTTTTAAAAGGTTAGTGCACATTCCAACGTATGACATAAAATCCAAGAAAACAAATACAAAGACCATAAACAATCCAGATATGAGATTTATCCTAAAATAACCTTCAACATGTTCAAGAAAAAAAAAAAAACAAAACAAAACCAAAAAATAAGCAAATAATGGAGAATTATAGCAATTCAGTTGGCACTGGGGCTGGAGTGTCATCGAAGGCTCAACTGAGCAAAGATGTTTCCAAGCTCCCTTGTTGTTGACAGAATTCATTTTCTTATGGTTGCAGGACTAGGGGTCTCAGCTTTGTTCTGGAGGTCACCCTCAAGACCTGGAGATTCCTTAAACTTTGTTGCCATGTGGGCATCTACTCATGGGTACTCCTTACTTCATGACATCTTGCTTTTTTAAAAGTCAGCAGAGTTAAAAAAAAATAGAGAAAGAGAAGGTGAGTCAACTAGGAGGATGGATTACACATATAGTAGTACAATGATGGGAAGACATTCTATCATCTTTGCTATGTTCTATGGTTAGGAGAAAATCAAAGTTCGCATACACAAAAGGAAACAATTACACAGAATCAGGAGGTAGAAATTAATGTAGATCACCTTAGGGTCTATCTTCTGCACATAGGAATAATAAAAATTCCATAATGTTCTTTATTTATATCTGTGTTTTAAAATAACACTCGGGTGACTGAACTTTTTCTTTTTCTTTTCTTTTTTTTTTTTTAAGATTTTATTTATTTATTTGACAGAGAGAGATCACAAGTAGATGGAGAGGCAGGAAGAGAGAGAGAGAGAGGGAAGCAGGCACCCTGCTGAGCAGAGAGCCCGATGCGAGACTCGATCCCAGGACCCTGAGATCATGACCTGAGCCGAAGGCAGCGGCTTAATCCACTGAGCCACCCAGGTGTCCCTCTTTTTCTTTTTCAATGTGAAAGACTGACTTACATGAACAGTGCATCACATGATATAGTCACAATGGACTACTAAAAGTCAAGGAATGCAGGATTGCCTTAACTATTCGAGCAGAAGTCTTGATATTTTACACTACTCAAATGAGCTTTTCAACACATTTCTAATTAATAACAATAGCCACTTACACTGATGTGAACTGCTATGACTCTTGAAATGAAAGAAAAGCTTCACAACTGGGAGCATTCATGTGGAAACATAAGAACGTTCTTGATTTTTCCCTCCTGCTGTTTACTCTAATTCAGGAAATTAGGTGTTAAAAAAACCTCATTCACTGAGCCAAAGGCCCACTGTCACATCAAGAACAGGGAGGGAGACTTATGAATTAACATACTTATTCATACATCATTTTTCCTGATGCCAGCTTTGAATAGATGTCTTGCCACATAACATACTATGTTTGGATAAGAAGTACTTTTGAGTGTACTTGGGAAGATTCCAAAGAAGGGAGCTCATCATTTAGTTACTTAGTTTATCTAAGCTCAACTACTTCACAAAAAATTCTTAACATGGAAAGAACAGTGTTCTGATTTTTTTAATTTGTATCTGCATCTGGCCTTCAACAACTAAATAATAATTTCCCGATAGTCCAACGGTCATTATTTCTAGTTTACAGCAATTTTAAAATGCTGATTTTTAACGTCACAGCTTTCCATTCGCTTATGATCATGTGCCATCAGCTTCATTTGATTATTTTGTTTTGCTAATTTATTTACAGCTGCAAAGCAGAAATATACCTGAACATTCTATTATTTCTGACACCCAAACTACCGTGTGAACAAAAATTCTATTTTTAGTTAAATGTGAGTAAATAAAGAATGCTTGAGAGGATTAACTATGTACTCAATTTTCCTACCAAATAGCAAAGACTTGATTGTGACCAGCAGTTAATGGTGATTTGGCCTGGGATTTCTTAGATTTTGAACTAGTCTTCCCAGGAGAAAAGGCCAGGAGTTCAGGGGGAAAAAATGCCAGTATCTGAAGATATTCTGGGAGTACACAGTTAGCCTTATTTTGACAAAAAAGAATAACTCAGTTTTCTGGAAAACTGACCAAATTCATATAAAAACAAAAACAAAAACAAATTTTGTTTTATTTTTCCACCTCCACTGATAAGAGGATTCTGGCAAACTCTCTTCATGTAACAAATGCACTTTCATACTTAAAAATGCGTCTGTCCTAACTCTGGGTTGTATATTGTCCTCTCAAGCTTTGAGAAAATTGTATTAAAGCCAAGAAATTCATGCTTCCATCATCAGGTGAGGTTGGGGAGTTCCAAGTTTCTATCACAAGTATCACTATTAAGTAAGTCAACTTTCTGACTTACATTGCTACTTTACACCTTTCTTTTCATTATTTCTTTTTAACTTTCTCTTGTGTATCTCACTCTTGAAATATGTTGTTCTGTTCTGCTCCATTACTGCAAAGAGTAATGGAAATAATCATTCCTCAAATATCATTCTATAAGGGATGTGCTTTTGTGGGCTGCTTAGCCTGAACTCACTTTCAAAGTTGATTCTGAATTCCAGTCAAAAAGGTGGCATAGACCTGCTTCTCCCTGATCTTTCTCACTAATTATAATAATCAACCAAGGAAATAACTCAAGGAAAAGCTAATAAAGAATTATGAAATGCTGTAAAAAGAGAGAAACTTGTAGAGATGGATCTGGAAGACTGGGGAAGAGAAGATGACTAGTTAAAATTGCAAGAAGAAATAAATTGACTATTATAGTTGAAGACTTCAGCAACCTCTGTTAATAATTGATAAAGCAAGTAGACAGAAAATCAATAAGTATACAGAGTTCTTTTAAATTCTACCAACAAGCTTGACCTAATTCGCATGTATAAAACATTACAGACAGCACCATCAGAATACACACACATATCAAATGCACATGGATTATTCACTGAGGAAATCATATTCCGAGCTATAAAAATGTCTCAATATATTTAATACAATTTAAATCATACAAGTATGTTCTCCTGATTACAGTGTAACTATACTACTGTAGATGAAAGGGGAAAATACAAATCCCACCAATATCAGAAATGGGAAAGAAGATATCACTGGAGATTCACCAGTATTAAAAGAATAATAAGGTAATGCTATTAAAACCTTTATGTCAACAAATTTGACAATTTGGGTTTAGTGGATACATTCTATAAAAGATAGAAACTGCCCAGCTCACTCAGGAAATAATAGTAATGAATTATGAATACATTGTCACTAATGTGAATAAATAAATACTATAATAAAATTTAGTTAGGAGCGTTTTCACAAAGAAGAATTCATGCTCATGTTGTTTTCCCTTGTGAATCCAAGAAAACTTTCATGAAAGAAATTATGCTAATTCTATACAAATTCTTCTGGGAAATTGAAGAGGAGAAAATATTTCCCTATTCATTTTATGAAGTACATATTATTCTTTTACTCAAACCAGAAAAAGTCATTAAAAGAAAACTTCGGAGCAATATGTCTCTTAAACATTGTTGCCAAACTAATTTTTTTAAATTTAGTAAATTGAATCCAACATACATAACAGAATCATTAATCATGACCACATTGGGTTTATGCCAGGAATCCACGTTGCTTTAATATTTAAAAAGCAGAGTAATTTTCCATACACAGAAAAAAATATAAATGCATAACAACTTTAACAGATGTAAACAAGACATTTGACCAAAAAAAGCCACTCATGACAAAACCTTTTGACAAAGGAGGAATATAAAAAAGCTTCCTTCTATTAAAGACATTTATGGGAAACTATAGTTAATGATACAACTGAAGATAAAAACTGAGTAATTTCCAATTAATATTAATAAAAAGGCAAAGATATCAACTTTTGCCACTTTTATTTCCCACTTTACTGGAGGTTTGAATGAATGTAAGAAGGAAAGAAAAAGAAATAAAAGGTATCCATTTTGGAAATAAAGAATGAAAACTGTTATTTCCAGATTACATAAATCACTTACATAAAAAATATTTAATCTCCAAAAACCTACTAAAACTAATTAGTGAGTTCAGCAAGTTTGCATGACACAAAAACTCAATTTTATTTTTGTTTCTAGCAAGGCACAATCAGAAATTTTAAAAAATATATACTAAGTACTGCAAAAATATGAAACACAGGGACAAATCTCATGAGTGACTTGCAAGGCTTATACATTAATACTGTAAAACATTCCTAAGAGAAATTAAAGAATCCCTAGATAAATAGATATATATACCTTATCAAAAGTGTCAACATTGTTAAGATCTTAATTCTCCATAAACTGATCTATATTTGCAATGAAAATTAGGCCTTTTTAAATTTTTGCACAAATTGCCAAGCTGCTCCTAAGTTTCATATGAAAATGCAAAAGTCATAATTAGGCAGAATAACTTTGAAATAGAAAAAATAAATTTGGAAGATTTATATTATCTGCCTTCAACATTTATTATAAAGATACAGTAATCAGAAAAATTTGTTATTGGCATCAAGATATACAAATATACCAATAAAACAAAATAGAAAGTCCAGACACACACACACACACACACACACATAGTTGATCTTCGACAATGGTGCACATACAATTCAATGAGTAAAGGATAGTTGTTTCCAACAAAACATACTGGATCAATCAGATATTATTAACAAAATGAAACTTCAATACCTACATTGCACCATATACCAAAATTAAGTCAAAATGAATCATAGGCGTAGGGTCACCTGGGTGGCTCACTAGGTTGAACATCTGCCTTTGGCTCAGGTCATGATCCCAGGGTCCTGGAATTAAGCCCAGTATTCAGCTCCGTTCAGTGGAGAGCCTGCCTCTCCCTCTCCTTCTGCCCACTGCTCTTCCTGCTTGTGTGCTCTCTCTCTCTCTTTCTCTCTCTCTTAGTCAAAAAAATAAATAAAATCTTTAAAAAAAATGAATCATAGGCCTAAATGTAAAAACCTAAAATAAAACTTCTAGAGACTACCTACGAAAAGATCTTTGTGACCCGGTGTTAGGCCGATATTTCTCATACAAAACTCCCAAACCATGATCTATATAAAGGAAAAATAATAAATTGAGCTTCAACAAAATCAAGAAATTCTGTTCATTGAAAGACATGGTTATGAACATAAAAAGACAAACCACACATAAAAGAAAATATTTGTAAATAACATACATATTGATGGGCTTACACCTATAACATGTAAAGAACTCTCACACCTAATAATTATAATTTTTAAAAATTCAATGAAGAATTGACAAAGATTCAAACAAAAAATTCACTATAGATGGTACAATGATGGCAAAGGAGCACATGGAAATAAGATGAATATCATTCAATGTTTGGGGAATGTAAGTAAAGCAAACTGTGATACTTTGCTACAACCAGTAGACAATTTTAAATTGGAAGAAACACTGTACCATGTTCTGGCAAAGGTATGATGCAAACTAGAACTCTCATACAGTGGTGGGAGAAGAGTAACATTTACAAACACTTTGAAAAACAGTTCAGCATTTTCTGCCATTTTACCACCTATCCCACTGCAAGGCTTTTTTCAAGAGAAATGAGTTTTGTCCATAATGAATGCTCATAAATAAATGTAGCTTTACTTGTACTCGCCAGAAAACCAAGGAATAACCCAAACAGTCACTAAAAAAGGAATAGGAAAACAAACTGTGGTATATCTATGAAACGAAATACTACTCAGAAATCAGAAGGAATAGGGGCCTCTGGATGGCTCAGTCATTAAGTGTATGCCTTCAACTCAGGTCATGACCCTGGGGTCCTGGGATTGAGCCCAGCATGGGGCTCCCCACTCAGCGGGAAACCTGCTTCTCCCTCTCCTTCTCCCCCTGCTTTGTTCCCTCTCTCGCCGTGTCTTTCTCTGTCAAATAAATAAATAAAATCTTTTTTAAAAAGGGGGAAAAAAAAGAAATCAGAAGGAACAAACAACTGAAACATGTAACATCTTGGATGAATCTTAAAATAATAACGGTGGGTGGAGGAAACGAAACAGACCTTAAAGCTTATATACTATAATTCCATTTAGATATAACTTTAGAAAATTAAGCTCTTCTGAAGCAGTTTGGTATATTCATGGAGCAGGGAGACTCAGGGAGGTGTGTGAGGGAGGGGTTATCAAGGAGGATGAATAAACTTGATAACTTATATGTTCATTATCTTGACATTTTCACATTTGTATACACATGTCACAGCTTATCTAACTGTACAAGTCATGTGTTGTTTATTTTATGTCAATTATTTGTCAATAAAATTGTTAAAAATGAAAAAAACAAATTTTGTTTTAGGCTAAGAAGGGAGGGATTACCTAGTATCATTGAATTTTCAAAGATTACTTATACATTACTTAAGTGAATCATTTGTATATACATGGCTCTGGTTGTTGTTATAGAAAAATCTGTGCGTTGCCATTCATAACCTTGTCCTATTAGTCTAGAGCAGAATATATCATAAAAATATATTTAATTTATTTGTCAAAAACAATTTCAAAGAAAAATACCATCAAAAAATACCACAGGAGCAGAGATGAGAGCTGTTACATTCTCGGGATAAAATAAAGCAAACAAGAGTTCTGTCGATCAATGCCATCCCCTCTAAGGTCTTATAACTCTATATTTCTTTTCTTTTTTTTTTCTTTTAATCAAATTCAGTCATTTTCTCTTTAGTTCTGGACCTATTTTTCATTATTTTCCAAATAAGCCAATATATTTCAAAATTAAGTAGGACTTTCTATAAAATTAAATTCTGTAGCCTTAGGTTTGAAAATTCATATTTATCATAATTTGTTAAAGAGAAATCCCCCATTTTGAAATATTACTAGGACTATTATTAAATGGATGTCAAATATCAATGACAATAAAATATTAAATATATTTAGGAAATGCCCACAAAGTCTACAAAATTTATACATGCATGCAAATGAATTCCTAAAGGAAAAATATTAATAAAAATTCCAAATTCTGGAAAGAAGTAGACATATATTTAACTAAAGTCACTATATTTCAAATAAAAATTTTAAGTAAATTTTGTTCAATTAGAAGAAATGTCCAAAATTATTTAAAAACAAGGTACTTTGTAAAACTATACTGAAGACCATTGAGAAGTTCAACTAAATAACTAAATAACCAAATATAAAGAAATTCTCCTGAACTGTATACTGGTTAATGATTAACAATGGTGAATTTTATATTATGTGTCTTTTACCACAATTAAATATTTTTTAAAAGAAATACTACTCTCAAAAAATTAAAAGAAAAATATAAAATGGTACATAATTCTGAATGAAAAAGGCCACAGCCTTCCAGAAATGTTTAAATTAGAAGAGGCCACTATGTAAAATTCTATGCTAATACATTTTGATATCTCTATTCACTGTATGGTATTCTGGGAAAAACAGAACATGTTTCAGGAAGATGTAGAAAACTCAGACTGATAACAAATTAATTCCATCATCGTGTTAGAAGATAGCACTTATAGAACGGAGATGTAATTAAGTGCTGATATGGCCACGATGTTGCTGTAAAATGGTTTAAACTACCTGAAACCCCTAGTAAATAGATGGCAAATGCCTGTATTCATTTCCTAGGAATGTCATGACAATGTGCCACAAACTGGGTGGTTTTTCACAACAGAAATTTATTGGCTCACCGTTCTGGAGACTGAAAGTTCAAACTCAGGGGTGTTGGCAAAGCCAAGCTCCCTCTGAAGCCGCTAGAGGAGAATCCTTCCTTGCTTCCGATAGCCTCAGACGTCCCTTACCTTCTGGCAGGATACTCCCAATCTCGGACCCCATCTTCATGTGGCCTTCTTCCTTCCTTCTGTGTCTCTTCTTTGCCTATAGGACACCTGTCATATTGAGTTAAAATTTGCTCTATCCTTGTATGACCTCATCTTATCTCATTACATCAGAAAAGAAACTACTTCCAAAAAAGATCATATTTTGAAGTGCTCAAGGTTGGGATTTCTTTTTTCCTTTTTTAAGTTTTGATTTATTTATTTGACAGAGAGGGAGAGAGAGAGTGAGCACAAGCAGGGTGTATCAGCCTCCTACTGAGCAGAGAGACCCACGCAGGGCTCAATCCCAGGACTCTGGGATCGTGACCTGAGCCAAAGGCAGTCACTTAATCAACTGAGCCACTCAGGTGCCCTCAAGGTTGGGAATTCAGTGTATCTTTTGGGGGACAAAATTCAACCCTAAATACTTGCCCATAGCTAAGATGCATGGACCAGTGACCAGGAAAGGGAAAGACTATTACCGTTACACAAAATAACCCACTGAAATTATTTTTGCTTCCTATTTGGTAAGTTTGAGCTTAGTGGGTTGTATGCCTTATGTTCAAGAAAGAAAACTACATAACCCCCTCCATAGTTCTGTGAGATAGGTTCTGATACTATCCCTAATTTAATGAGGGGGAAACAAAGGCACAGAGAACTTAAGCACAAGTCCATATAATTGTCCAAGCCATATAATTAGGAAGTAGTAGGGCCAGGATTTTAACCATAGCAGTTGCTTCATGGATCAATTTCTTGGCTCCAGAAAGTAGTAATACTCAGCATGCTCTATCAATAATTGTGCTAGTTAACAAGTACATCAAAACTGGTTTCACCTGACACCCTTCTACAGTTCACTACACATTCAGATTGTTATAGAACAAAAGTGCCCCATAGCTGGGCTGAAATAATGGATATTATTACTGCATGTCCCAAGGATGGTTTTCCCCTTTGCATGCACACCTTAGGCTGCCTTTGTCTGTGGAACTGTTATTACTCATCTGTGAGACTAGTTTCCATGTCTGCATATAAACTGTAGAAATTAGCCCAGGGCTCTCATGTGCATAGCAATGTGCTAAGCAAGAGAAGAATCGAATACAGAATAAAGAATGAGCTTTGTTAGTAAAAGTTTAAGTTACTTAAACATTCATCTGTGCTCCAAGCTATTTTTCCCATAGTCTGAGATTTTTTTTGTCAATATGAATTTTAAGGCCCCATTCGGGACTCATTTGTATACATACAAACATATACCCCCGCACTTTATAACTCTGATCTGGTCGCCAAACTGAGGCTCCTTTGAAAACCACATTCCTTCCTGAATCACACTGTGACAGGTTAATGCTTCTGTTCCACTACTGTTGCCGTGCCAGGATGATGGATGATATAATGTGTGGGCATCCAACTGAAAAAAGCCACTGAGCTTTGGTGTGAATTTAGGTGTTGATGAAAGATGAGCCCTTGCTTAAAAGAACATATGTTGCTCATGAAACTGGTGAAACTATTAAAAATGCACTACTCATTTTTAAGAGAGATCTAATTACTGGTTAGACAGCATATAGCAGTATTCCTATAATCTTCTCTTTGCAGTCATTGCCATGAATGATTGGATTGTGAAATACTCAGTATGTGATTTCAGAAACCTGAAAGTTAGAAGGGATAATGGCATTGTTAATATGTCATCAGAAACACTCTATTGGGAGGCCTGGCATCGTGCGAAGACTATTCTGTTTCATTTCAAAAGCTACTGCTATTTGACGTTTAAGAAAGTCGCAAATATCATTTTGGCTACCTAACATTAATTTTTGAATTACAAGACAATATACATGTATAGATAAGATTTTGCTGATCAGAACTATAGAATTGACTATTGTGGCCAAAAGAATGTCAGTTAGCCGGAATAAAATGTAGCCAATATAAAAAGATAAAAGTGGTCAAGATATGACACTACTTTCAGGCTGCTTCTGAACAGTACTAGAGTTCACTGAAATATAGTGAAAGTCCATCTAGTCCAATTAATGGAAATTGTGCTGGAGGAATGATTTAACTTTAGAGAAACAACCCAAGAACTGATTGAATATTGCTAACAAAAAGGGAGTTCCTATATTTCTTTGCTTCTAAATCATCATCAGGTTTAAGATACACCATTAATATAATTATAAATTGCAAGGAAAATTAATTCAACATATTAATATACACTAAATTTTCATAACCAACAATAGCATGCATTTATTCTTATAGTACCATATCTTTGTCTCTTTAGTGTCACATTCACTGTTTGAATCTAATCATTCTTCCAATTCAGATATTAAAGATTCTTTTGTATTACCAGTGGTAGTTTGAGCTTGTATACGGCATCACACCTGTATGCTGTTTTGTATCATCCATGCTTATAACCTTGACCTCTAACATCTTCAGACTGACAGAATAATGTCAAGGGTATTGAATACTCTTAAGATTTTCTTTGCATTTTATATTTGAAACTGTCTACTTGACTCACATTAATTTTTCTCTCTTACTCTCTATTATGTAAATCTGATAGGATTCTATTATATGGCCATTAGAAAGACTATTCTATATTCCAAATAGTAAAATGATGTTGATGCTAAAGTTGGATTCTTTGAGAGGCATAAACTTGAAGAAAATCTATTAATATATTCCTAGGGTACTCAGTTATTACTTTGGTGGTCTTATTCACATCAATTTTTAAATCAGCTACATATTTAGGATTTTAAATACTTATTTTATTATGTTAAGTTAGCCACCATACAGTGCATCATTAGTTTTTCATGAAATGTTCAATGATTCATTAGTTGTGTATAACACCCAGTGCTCATCAGAATATGTGCCCTCCTTAATACCCATCACCTGGCTACCCCATATCCCTGCCCCTCCTCTCTGAAACCCTCAGTCTGTTTCCCAGAGTCCATAGTCTCTCATGGTTTCTCTTCGTCTCTGATTTTTCCATCCCCTTCAGTTTTCCCTTTCCTCTCCTATGGTCCTTTGTGCTACTCCTTATGTTCCACATGGGAACATTGTTTAGGTGTAAATCAGGGATCACTAATGGATAGGAAAGGGAAGTAAATGAGAAACTAGAGACTTTATAAGAAAACAGAAAATTCCCTTATCTAATGATTTTGCTCAGGTCTTATATAGTTTAAGATTCTGTATAGATGACTCATAGGAACATCTGAAACATTTACACAGATTCTGAAGCTGAAAAAATACAGATATTGTGTGTGTGTGTGTGTGTGTGTGTGTGTGTGTGTGTGTGTTTGACATTGTGGAGATTTACTAGCATATCCTTAGCTTCTCTTTTATAAAAGATAGAGAATGTGTTTTGGAATTAGTTCTGAATTCCATTATTGCCATACTTTCTTAGTGACCTTGGATGAGTAACTTAAGCTTTGGTTTCCATCTTTATAAAATAGGAGAATAATATTTATAAAATAGGATTATCTTGTGAGTTTAATGATAGAATGTATGTAAAGAACCTGGAGCATGCTTTGGGGAGAACAAATCTAAAGGACCAGTGGCAAGACGAGGTATAGATTCTTTGCTCCATCTTTGATGGTGGATATATTAGGATGAAGTGTACCTTAGTGGAACACCTGCGTAGGTGCACATTTGCTGTTGCTTTTGTGTAAAATAGAGTCCCAAATGGGTCACTGGCTTGATGGAATAGATTCCTCTACCGATACTGGCTCTAGAACAAGATCTCTGCCTCTTCGTTTCACTTTATTCTCAGATATGGGCTTTTGTGCCTAGACTGTCTTTTATATCAACAATTTAACTCTTTCTACATAACAATTTCTTCATCATATTGTCTTCTGAAGGGGTATGAGAAACCCAATAAATTTGCTATCCAAATGTCAAGTAATCTATTATGCTATTTCCTACAGACTTAATGTAAAACAAGCTTAAAAACATTACATGAAATTTAATTCATATGATTTTCAGAATCTAAGTTGGTTCCATTTTTGACTTTTTATTAGGACATAAATATTACATATGATACAGACAAAAATACTACATATTTAAAATTTTAATATAAAAATTATACACATTTTTAAAGTATGATTCTGATACTCAGTTGACAAAATAACTTTTAATCTTATAAAATGACCACTTTTGCCATCTTCTTTCCTATTGTAAACTTACGTAACTGGCTTTATTTCTTGTTTTATTCTATCACTAATCTCTATTAGGGTAATTTTTAACTCCCCTGTTTATTATTTTTGAATTCCAAGTGTAATTCTGCTAAGATATTATTACCCAAAGCAGTATCTAATAGAAACACATACACGTGTGCTGAGGGTTTAGCTGAAATACTGCATAATATTGTTGCCTTGGCATTCATTTCGTGTGGGCAAGCAGCCTTCAGGGGCCTTGACTGGACATGAGCCTCCACCATGAGCTCATGCTCCAGATAACAGCTACCAGAGTCATAAGTAATTGTAAGTTCCTGATATCACGCCCCCAACTACTCCTCTCATAATATTCTCGCCTTGCTCCCAGTACCTTCTCCCTGTACTCTCCTTCGATAAGACCCTCTCAGACCTTACCAAAACCCTGCTCTTTTTGGTTTGAATTGACCAACCCTGCTTTAGCCTAAGAACCCTAAAGCGTTCTACCCATTGACCCTAATAAAGGTATGTGATCTAGGTCTTGCTCTGTTTCTAGAAGCCTTCAACCTGCCTTGACTTCTTCCCTAAGCAGCTCATTGAGACCTGGTATGAATTTCCTCCAGTACCTTCTCTATTTCAAATCCCTGTGTTCTTTTGTTGAATGGAGGTTCACCATCCCACACCACAAGGCTCTACTTAACGAATGTTAATTTAACAGTCACAACAACACAGAATTCCTAAATAGTAAAATAATTGTTAGTTGTAACCCAATGATATGTTAACAAAATTAAGTAAACACATTCAATTTTAAATTTTATTTTAAAATTTTTTTTTAAATAATAGTATTGATAAAACATTTTCTCTTTCCCAATCTTTTTATTTTTATTTTTTAATATGTTTTCCAAACTAAAAACTGGAATGCATGGTCTCAGCAATCATGGTTCTGGAGAAATGAGGTAAACTACTTCCTGGCCCTAAATTCCCTTATTTATTCATGACCATTGCTAAGCTACCAATGAACCTGAAAATCCACTTTCAAATGTGTGGGAATTAACTGGCATCTTATTCTTATTTTTTAAATGATTTTATTTATTTATTTGATAGAGCTCACAAGTAGGCAAAGAGGCATATAACTATACAGAACTATATATAACTATATAGCTATATATAACTACAGGTCAAAAAGACAATCAGTCCATAACAATAGTTTCTAAATATCAGTTAATAATAGTATCCATGATATTTTAAAGGTAGTTTTCCATAAACAATTTAGTTGGTATAGGGAGCTTTTTTAATGGAAACTGATTCATTGGCAAACTGAAAATTAATTTTAAATAAATGAAAGTTTGCATGGCATTCTTATAAAATATGAATGGGTAAAGTCTAAGGTTTCCTGAAGTTCACTCATTTCAAAACAACCTTTATGAATTTATCACATTTATATGTTTCCTCTACAATTTTAAGTTTCATATTTTCTTTATATAAACTTCTATTGAAGTTTGACTTAGATTCATTCTAAATGCTAATGTCCATGATATCAAGAATCTGTTTTGATGTACAAATATTTTGTAGTTTACAGTTAAACTTCACAGTTACTAAAATTAAACAACCACAACAACAAAACCTATGAATGTATAAGTCAGGGTCCAGTCAAGAAAAAGAAATCATAGCAGTAATAAAAGCTGAAAATATTTAATATGAAGAATTGTAAATTAGTACATTTGGTTAACTTCTAAAGGGTGTAAAAGTTCTCTAGGGTATGAAGAAATAGCAAATGCAAAAATCAGGCCAATGAAAAGGAAATAAAGACAGAAGAATGAACTTAGAAGAGGAATTTTCCACCGAGGCTGAGCTTTTTTTGCCGAACAGAGTATGACTGCAGAGAAACAGGCACCAGCTATTAGCAAAGAAACTTGACCAAGGTCTGGGCCACAATCTGCAGGCAATACTGTCTGGCTGGGCAATCAAGAAACACACAGGAGGATGCAAGCAGACTGATCCCTTGGTAGCCGTGCCAAAGAAATTAAAGCACAACACTTGCTGAATCAGGACATGAAGTCCTTTCCTCCTGGTCTGGCCTTACAGTGACCCTCTGTCACCCTCTATGACAAAACCTAACATTAAACCAGTCGACCAAGGAAAAATGCAAATATATTATAAACGTAAATACAAACAAATCTTAGATGTGTGCACGGTTCCTTAATACAGATCTTACTTTCGGCTCTGGATTACCACAAGTTGACTGTATTTTTCTTTTTTCTCCACTTCCAACTTTGTATTCCTCTAGTGAGGTTTGCCACTGATGTCTGCAGACGCCAAGAACACTTGTAAAGTTATTTTATTGATGTTGCAGATGATGGGGGTAGACTCTGGCGCCAGATCTTCCATATCTATATTAATGTGTCACTGAGCTGAGCCACTAATATTGGTAGTACTAATAATAAGCCGTTATATACTCTTCTTAGATCAATGGAGGCAATCTATATACTCTCTCCTGTAGTATATTTTACTGTATATATTTCGTATAGACTATTTAAATATACTTGTAGCTTATTTTCCTTGCCATCACACAAAAACCTGGGGCCTGGCCAGACAACTGAACTGTTGGGTGCAAATTCAACACATAATCTACTAACTAGAGCTTAGTTTTTACATACATCTCATTTTCTTCAACTCGTTCATGTGTCACCTTAAGTACTAAGTCAGAAAACATTTTCTTCTACATTAGAATAGATTCCTGAACAGTGTGTCCCCAATCAGTTGTTGAGACATGCCTAGGAATATCTTAATCCTATAGAGAATATAGCTTTGGCTGAAGCTGGAAATACAGTTATGTTAATAATTTAGTGCACACTTATTATATACCAAACACCAAAGTTGTAAAGATGCTGGTCCAACAATGAAGAAACCGTATAAATAAGCACATACAATAAAATAGCATGTGATATCACTGAAATACTGTAGAGTATAGCAAAAACACAAACTGGTCATTTCTTTTGGTGAGAAAAGGATCCAGAAAGTTTAATAAATACAGTGATTGGACAGGATAGGAAAGGAAGGTGATTCACACGTGTGGATCAGATGAGCAATTTATGAAGGTGCAAAACAGCAGATTGTCTTTAATAGAAGCCTAGGGAGCATGTTATGATTTGGGGGATTTGAGGCAAGTGAAATGAGGAATAAATGCAATGATATAGGTAAGAGTTGGATCAGGAAGGTCATTTGAGCAACATTACATTAAAACTAGCTTGTATAAATATGTGTTTACAGTTTTCCTTTGTCTACTCGTGTTGTAACTAAATAAAGCTTTGTCTACTCGTGTTGTAACTAAATAAAGCTTTGTCTACTCGTGTTGTAATTAAATAAAGCATGGAAAAAGCAGTACTCACAAATGAAAAAAAAAATCCTATATATTTAGATATGTAGACTCTAAAGAAAATTTAAAAATTGCTTTTGTCTCCAACATTTTATTGTTGGTCTAACACAAGTTAATGTCACAATCTTGATTTTCATCCTTAGGATATAAATAGATGGCAATATATTTGCCTCCATGATCACATTGTGGTCTCATTTGGGTTTCCTGACCTGCATAAACAATTATTACTTTTTTTAAAAGATTTTATTTATTTATTTGACAGAGAAAAACACAGTGAGCGAGGGAACACAAGCAGAGGGAATGGGAGGGGGAGAAATAAGTTTCCCGCTGATCAAGGAGCCCAGTTCAGGGCTCAATCCCAGGAGCCTGGAATCATGACCTGAGCAGAAGGCAGATGCTCAATGACTGAGTCACCCAGGCATCCCACATATATCCTTGAAGAGAAACACTAATTTTTATTTGGTTTTGCCAGGTCCATTCAGTTGCCCACGTTTAGGTCTATTAAATTATTCTTTTCTCCCTGGTCGTCTCTCTGTGTTAAAAGCACACTTGCTTGTGACTGATAATTCCCTACATAGGAAACTTTTAAAGCACGAATTTATCTCTCAAATATTTTCTGTTAATATACTTTTAGAGAACTGTAGAAGCATTTAAAAAGTTGGCAGATCCAAGGATTCACCTCACAAGCTTATGCTGATCAATATAAAGCTCTTTTGATCCATGACCTTGAGCAAAAATATTTTCATTGTATAAACCCTAAACATTAATAGGGGACATTTTTGATAGCATGTCAAAAAAAGTTTTGGCCTATAACTGAGAGATGCTCAAGTAAGTTCAGGCATTCTGGTCTTTAATGTGAGAATAGTTTATTTTGATGCATCTATCTAATAAGGAAAGATTATCCAGAACACATAAATACCTCATGTATCAGTAAGAAAAAGACAGACAACCCAATAGAAATATAAAGTTTTAATAGGCACTTCTCCAGAAATGAAACTAAAATGTCCATTAAATATCTGAGAAAGTGTTCTTCCTTATTAATTATCAAAAAAACACTGATTAAAACCATATAAGATAACCATCAGAATGGCTAAAATAGAGATGGTAGACCATACCAAGTGTGGGTAATGAGGTAGAGCAGCTGATACTTTCAGTACCATTAGTGAAGGTATAAACTGTTATAACTAACTTTCTTCCTTCCTTCCTTCCTTCCTTCCTTCCTTCCTTCCTTCCTCCCTCCCTCCCTCCCTCCCTCCCTTCCTTCCTTCCTTCCTTTCTTTCTTTCTCTTTCATAATTTGCCTTTTTTAAGGATTTTATTTATTTGTTCATGAGAGGCAGAGAGAGAGGAGGCTCCATGCAGGGAGCGCAATGGATGCAGGACGCAATCCCAGGACCCCAGGATCATGACCTGAGCTGAAGGCAGCCAGCCAACTGAGCCACTTAGGAACCCTCAGTCTTTTTTCTTTTTCTTTATTTTTTTTTTTTAATTTTAAGATTGATTGATTGACTGATCTTAAGAGAGAAAGTGGACAGAGGGGCAGAGGGAGGGAATCTTCAAGCACTCCACACTGAGTCTGGAGCACGGAGCCCAGCCCAGGGTTCAATCCCATAACCCATGAGATCATGACCTGACATGAAACCAAGAGTCATATGCTCAACGACTGAGCCACCCAGGTCCCCCTGTTGTAACCACTTTCAAACACAGTTGAGCATACTTTACTCTTACTTGCCTATTCACAGAATTTCATACATGTGTTCACCAAAATAAATGTGCAATAGTATTCACAAAAGCTTTATTTATACAGGCCAAATATCAAATCACTCTTAGTGTCCATCAGCAATAAAATGATTTTTAAAATGAGGTATATTCATGTACTAGAATATTTTATAGCAATGTGAAAGAAATATAACACCAAAACAATGTTGAGCAAAAGAAATCAGGCACAGAAGTTCATATGCTGTGTGATTCTATTCTATTGAGGATACAAAAATATGCAAAACTAACCTATACTATTAAAATTCAGGGTGACAGTTACCTTTAAAAGTGATAATGTGGGGTTTTCTGGGGTTCTGATAATGTATTATTTTATATCTTGGTGTGGTACAGTGTGTTTACATTGTGAAAATTCATCAAACAACAGATTTATGTGCACCTTTATTATTGTATATTTCAACAAATATTTTACAAAAAATATAGAATTTTTCTTTGAAATTGGTAGGCAGATACTAAAGCTTACATAGAAGAATACAAAGTCCAAGAAGACATTCCTCAAGGAGTATTGAGACAGGATAGTTGTTGCCATCTTAAACTCTGCCCATGATTATTATCTAGTTGTTATTACTTAACCAACTATTAGTAAAGAGAACTGCAAAATATGAAAATAAAAAAAATAATGATAAATTCTGGATTCACCTTCTATCCCAGATCAAGTCCAAGATGATCAAGGTTTTACCAATAAAGCAAAACTTAAAATGTTTAGAAAATATTTGAAAAAATATTTGCTAAATTTGAGTAGGAAATAATTTCCTAAACAAGATGTAAAAACCTGAATTAAAAGAGAAATCACTGATATTTTCCACAACATTAAAACTAATAATTTATTTTTGCTTATCAAAAGATACATTAAAAGCACTCACTGAAGTATCAAATTTGACAAGGTATCCCAATAAAATAAACAACAAAAGTTTAGTCTTCTGCATACATAAAGAACTCCTCTAATTCTGTAGGTGAAAAGCCATAAGCCAAGATAAATGATAAAAAATGCATGCAGAGTACTTTCACAAAAAATGAAACAAAACTGTCTACTTTTACATTAAAAATGTACAATTTAATTTGCAATTTGACATTATATGTTGGCTAACTGGGGAAATTAAAACTGCTATTTTTTAGGATAAAACATAGTTATTAAAATCCAATTAATACACATATATTCGGCATAATTTGATATTATCTAATAGGCCCATGACATAAAATTATATCCCCTCTCACGTGAGAGAGAGGAATGTTTTGCTGTACCCACATAATTACATGAGCTTCTCCTCTGACTCTGGCATGCTTTTTTTTTTTTAAGATTTTATTTATTTACTTGAGTCTATGTCAAGAAGGTTAAAAAGTACAGTGTCTTTGCTTAGTAGACAAAGTACTCACCTTCCTTTTTTATTGACTCCCAGAAAAATAACATTTAGCAGTTAAGTAGTTATATTCCTCAAGCCCACACTTGTTGAGCTGATTCGTTTTCCTATAAATGACCAAACCTAGAAGAGCAGCTATAAAGTCTCCACCTGATTAAGGTCTCAATAATTAATTGTCATTGTGCTACATCAATCTGTCTTTAATAATTGTAAAACTGGCAATTTAATGGAGATTTGATAAGAATCACCAACCTTGATTCTCTCAAGGTTTTGATGATGGTAGTTAACTTCATAATTCTTTCAGAGATGCGGCTTTATTTTCTGTTTCTTTCTTTGACGGAAAAAAATAATTCTATGACCTTCTACTTAGACTTTGTTGCAAAAATATAGACCTTACTTTAGGGGTCAAGTTACTGATGTAATTATTCTGCCATTACACTCTGGAACTGAAGAAAGTTTTCATCCCACTGACCTACCTGAAGCAAATTTGGATAAAATAAACATCTCCGGGCGCCTGGGTGGCTCAGTGGGTTAAGCCGCTGCCTTCGGCTCAGGTCATGATCTCAGGGTCCTGGGATCGAGTCCCACATCGGGCTCTCTGCTCAGCAGGGAGCCTACTTCCCTCTCTCTCTCTGCCTGCCTCTCTGTCTACTTGTGATCTCTGTCTGTCAAATAAATAAATAAAAAATCTTAAAAAAAAAAATAAACATCTCCATTTATTTCTTGGCTACTCCACAGCTTATTTTGAACAGTGGAGATGTTATATTTCCTCAGGAAACAGTATAAGCATTGAGCCAGTACACCTCTATATTGTCTGAAGCTTTTCCTTTTCTACTGCAGTTATATTGGTGAATGATACAAAGAAGAAACATTTAGGAAAGGCCAGATGGGAAATTCACACCGTGCACTTACAATGTTTGTAGGGCTTTTCTTCAAGAGAAAAATCTCTGTATCCTTGAAGGGTTTTTATTATTTTTTTTAAAGATTTTTATTTATTTATTTGACAGACAGATAATAAGCAGGCAGAAAGGCAGGCAGAGAGAGAGAGAGGAGGAAGCAGGCTCCCCACTGAGCAGAGAGCCCGACGCGGGGCTCGATCCCAGAACCCTGGGATCATGACCTGAGCGGAAGGCAGAGGCTTTAACCCACTGAGCCACCCAGGTGCCCCCCTTGAAGGGTTTTTAGTATGAACTGACTCTGATCAGACTGAATGGCTGGCATTGTCTGTGTATCCTGAGACTCACATCAGACATTTCTTTGCCTAGATTTTTTTTTTTTAACTTTAGCTTGCTGCTTATCTGGCATTTCATGAATATTTAACTGCAACCAATCTTCCTGCCGATGACCCCATTTTGATTATTGTATCTCCTACTCATGGTAATAATATCAATTTTGACTTTAGAATAGTTCTGCCCTTCTGCCCCATCACAGCATTCAAATATCTATTTTGGAACCTTGAGTCCATTTCAACTGCAACACCCTACTTGCTTCCTCAGACTACCAAGAACATTCAGTTTAAGGCTTTTTAAAACACAAGTGCTCACTCCAGTGATTTATTTTTTAATTCCTTGATAACAGACGTATTTCCTGTGTCCGTCCAGGGAAAATACAAAAAGAGTTATTTGAATGACATCTGATAATATCAGTCCATAATCCTATCTCCCTACCTTAGATTTCTTCCCATGTATTACAACAAATTACTTCTAATGTCTCACCTTCATTTATTATGGGCCATAATTAAGTGCAGATACCTATCAACCAACTAGACAAGCAATTATAATTTCTCGCAACTACTCAACCTGGTAAATTTAGTTGAGAGTCTCTGATATCTTGCATCTATATTTAGAACTTGAGTCCAGTTAAACTTTTGTTCTTTCACTTATCAATTAAGGACATAGTTTCTCCATATATATTCACCAATTTTTTTAAAGATATAAATTGCTACTTCTATCATTCATTTTTTTTGTTGCTTGTTTTCCCTCCTGCGGTTTGCTAACATAATTTTATAATAAGATAGATTTAGACTCTAGATAATTGTGTGGGGAAAAGGAGGATTGTCAGGGTGAACAATAGGATGGCATGGTTTTCCTTATAAAGTGACTCTCTCAGATGAGTATTTAGGGAGTCTTTACAAAATGAAGGATGGACTTATACATGCAAAGGACTCCTTCAACCTCAAAGAGTCATTCAGTGTTTGGGACCTCAGTAGATTTTGATTCTGATTCATCTTTCATATTTTCTCATAAATACCATCCAAATTGTCAGCATTCCACTCTTGGAATTGCTACCTAGACACTCACATAAAGGGTATGGGAGAACAATCCATTCAATAGACTTTGTAATTCAGCCCCTAAAAGAATAAAAATTATGCATGGTTTTGAAAACAAAATTGTTATTTGTTTTTTGTTTTTTTAATTTAGCACAAGACCCTGAATTTCAGTCTATGCTTGGAGTTGTTAAGCTATTTATGTTCTCCATTTCATCTCTTCTACAATCTTTGTTATTCATGCAAGTTTCTTGGGTCCTCTATGTTTCCAGTATAAACTTAGGCTTCATAAATGACCATGAGAACAGTAGAGTATATGATTTTTACAATTATACTTAAAGTAAGAAGGCTTACTCCTCTTTTCTCAAATTGGCCTTTTGGTCAGTCAATAATTATGTAAATAAATGTAATGTTTTAGAAATTATGAGAATTTTTCTTTTCATCTTTTTCTTCATAAATCTGAGCAAGAATGACATATAGAGAAGACAGTGTGGTTTTTGATTTCTATAAAAGGTGTAGAGTATGTCTATTTATGACATTCGTGCCTGGGCATATCTGAAAAACCAATAGGGTGGATCATACAGAAAACTATTTCTATTTATGGAGAAAAGAGTAGGAGAGGATACTGTGAAATTCCTTGTATATGAGAATATTAAGATAAAAGTAAGCTTTTATCTTAATATTTAAAGAGTTTAAAGTTTAAAGAAAGTTTAAACTTTCTTTTAAACGAGTTTAAAGAAAGAAAAAACAACATAAAAGTTCATCAAAAAGCAAGGGCAATTCTATAATACAAGAACCATCCCCTTGACTAGTGTTTTTATCTAGCTTTAATTTCAGAGTTCAGTTGAGAGGGATATGATTAAAATTTAAAAGGCAAAAATTTAAAGAGTTACTTCAAAAAAAGACCTAGTTCAAGAATTAAGGCAAAAGCACTACTGTTTGGAAAACCCTGTAACAGCATTTATTTTATTTTATTTTTTAGTGACATATGATGGATGCAACAGAATTGATTCTTCTTGGATTTTTTCCCCACCATTTGGTAGATCTCAGAGCACAACAACAAACTCTAGGGCTCAATTACCTCTAGTGTCTTTATCATGTTTCCATCAGCCAGTCAAAATTCTTGTTCCTTCCTAACTCATTTCACCTAAGTTTGCCATATAAGAAATGTGTGATTGTGTATTGGTGTGTATGCACATGGAGGTGCTTATTTTTAAAGCTTTTTCTTTATTTCTTGTTATATAAATATAATATCCCAGGAGATTGCAAAAGAAAATGTTTCAGCACTTGGAAAAGGGTTGATTCTAGGATCAATAGTGAGGGGTACAGTTAGTAGATATTCTCTCCTACCAGCTGACATCTGGGACACTTAGATTACATCTATGTATGTTACTTCCATCTCTGCCACAAGCTCACATAATGCCATTGTGCAGATTGGGAAGAGGCCCTATATATGAGTGAAAGCATATGGTATTTGTCTTTTTGTATCTTACCTATTTTATTTAACATAATAATGTCTAGCCCCATTCATGTTATCACAAATGGCATGATCTCACCTTTTTATGGCTGTGTAATAGTATATCATATTATATTATTATTATATATATTATATATCCCTATATGTTATATATGTGCTAATTATATATCAATAATTATATATGCCAGTATTATATATGTGTATATACACATACATTATATATGTGCTAATTATATGTCAATAATTATATATACCAGTATTATATATATGTATGTGTGTATATATATATTATATATGTGCTAATTATATATCAATAATTATATATACCTGTTATATATATATATGGCCAAACTATGGAAAGAGCCCAAATGTCCATTGATAATGAATGGATAAAAAAGAAATACATGTATAATTATTCCATTCCATTGATCTATGTCTCTTTTTGTGCCCTGATATAATATATAACAAATATATATTATAAATATATATATATCTGAATGAAACCTCACCATTCACAATGGCGTAGATGGAACTAGAGAGTATAATGCAAAGTGAAGCAAGTCAGTTAAAGACAAATACCATATGATTTCATTTGTATGCAGAATTTAAGAAAAAAAGCAAATGAAAAAAAGGGAAAAAAGAGAGAGAGAGAGAAGCTAAGAAACAGACTCTTAATTACAGAGAACAAATTGATGGTTGCCAGAGGGAAGAGAAGTGGAGGAATAGGCAAATGGGTAAAGGGGAGAGGGAGATACAGGCTTCCAGTTATGAAATGTGTAGGTCAGGGGAATGAAATGTACAACACAGGAATATAGTCAATTGTATTCAATAGTGTCACTTGGTGACAGATGGTAGCTACATTGTGAGCATAGCATAACACATAGAGAATTGAATCACTATGTTGTACAACAGAAAATAATGTAATATTGTTTGCCAATGATACTCAAAATATTACAAATAAAAAATAATAAAAAATGAAATAAAATTTTGATTAAAAAAAGAAAATACCCTTCCTCAAGAAATACTCTTTAAACTAGAAATTTAATATCTTTATGATAATAATTAAAATAAGCATAAAGTTATGTATAGATTATAAAATCTATTAAAATAAGGTAATAGAATTTTAAATTTTAACTAAGTTATGAGATTCATTTTTAATAATAATTTGTTATAAAAAAGTTTTACATCTTGCTTACATTATAAAATAAAATTTTATGACTGTTTCAATGTTAATGAATATCTCATATTCTATAGGACTAGTTTCCATATTTTATACAATATCTCATATACCTAATTCACCAAAAATTAGAATAATGGATATTGTACACTTGACATTAGTATAACAACATTTTTCTTGATTTCATATATGCTCTATTCTGCAGCACCATTAGTCATACATAATTTAAATTTGTATTTCAATTTTAGATTAAAATGTTATTGTTGATATGTTAAGCACTTACTTTCTTCATGCCTGTTATGGATGTGTGCTAAATATTGCCAAACTTTGTAACCTCTGATACTTCTCCATTTTTTTCTTTCCATCCTCAGAAATTTATGATATAGAAATAATGCCAAATTACTAAAGTTAGAATAAATCATTAGTATCTACCTTCTTTCACCATTTCAAATAAGAGGTGAACTAAATAAGTTTTAGACAACCTCCTATTTGTACTATCTTTGGCAAG
The DNA here is from genome assembly GCF_002288905.1 of Enhydra lutris kenyoni. Classification (NCBI taxonomy): domain Eukaryota; kingdom Metazoa; phylum Chordata; class Mammalia; order Carnivora; family Mustelidae; genus Enhydra; species Enhydra lutris. Next base: position 67,730,533 of record NW_019154093.1, read on the forward strand.
TTAAAATGTCTTAAAACATGGAAATTTTCCAGCAAGCGTGCATAATGTTCAATATTCAAATTATAAGGCAAAGTATCTAAATTGTCATAAAATTCACTTGATTAAACTACTTCCTCCAGGTTTCTTTCCTATGTGTGTTTTTTAAACAAATTTAGGCTGACCTGAAAGAAGTGAAATTCATATTCTGCTCCACAAGTGTTTCCTTCCACTGAAACAGATAGAACTGAAACATTTTTCTTTATTTATGGTTTTTCTAGTGACTTTTCTATTTTCCAGAAGAATATGCAACGACTAAATATTTTTCTCTATTTTCCCATTTTCTACTTTCTAATATTGATATCTTTTAAAAAATATTTTAAAAGATTTTATTTATTTATTTGAGAGGGAGAGTACAGAAAGAGAGAGACCAAGAGAGAGTGCATGAGGGCAGGGAGGGGGAGAGAAGCAGACTCCCCACTGAGCAGGGAGTCCTCTGCAGCACTCCATCCCAGGATGTTAGGATCATAACACAAACAGAAGGCAGATGCTTAACCGAATGAGTCACCCAGGTACCCCAATAATCTTTTTTAAACGAAGTTTTTCTAACACTTGGGAGAACTCTATAAAACACTGTATTAGAATTTGTAACTTTTTAACTAATGTGTAATAAACTTTTAAAATTTAAAGAATAAATACATTTAATCACAAAATCCATAAAAAATTAAACAATCTTGGTATAATTGGAAGATAATAACATGGAAATCACAATTTCTGTTTTTAAAGTTGTTCATGGTAAATGTCTGTTAGCCACTGTTTTTGTGTCATAATGAAACTTTTGTTACAAAACAAATAAATTATAAATGTGATGTAGCAAAATAATTCAGTAACTAATGTACTCAGTGATCTGCATGGTTAGGAAAGTAGCTCCTTGTGTATTTTATTGTCAATAGTGCTTAATCAGTATTGGAATTTTGATTAGTAAGCTCACTCTTTCAGTGATCCTAAACTAACAATAGTAGCACTTTCCAATTTCATAAAATTATTTCAATATATTGATTTCATTGACACAAGACAGTTCATTCCCATCTGCTGAAAAGTTTTTGTTATAAATTTACAAATTGCTCATGCCTGGGCATAATTTTATATTGAAATATAAGAACATTTAAACAATACAAATCTGTATCATGAGAATTGTGCCCCTTTGGATGCAGGGCTCTTTGTAGTACACGGTATGAACAGTGTGATGCAAGCAACATTATAATGTAAACACACATGAAAGCTTACCCTCTTGGAAACTGTCCTTGGAATTCAGCTGCCATGCTATAGAGAAGTTCAGATGCAATTGCTAAATGTAGGAGCCTATGTGGAGAGAGATCTTAGGAGAAGAGGGGTCATTTGGATGTCTCAGCCCTCACTGAGTTCCCATCTGAGTGCAGCTACATAAGTGATTTCAGATAGGACATGTGGAGAAGTGTCCAACTGACTGATCAACAACAGCATTGTGAGAAATAATAAATCATCCCTGTGTTAAGCCACTGAATTTTTGAGTGCTTTGTTACTCAGCAATAGATAATCTCAATACGCATATGGAAAATGATTTTTCCCAGTCAAATTCTGCAATTGCTTATTTTAGGGCATTGTCTTGCCAGAATCCATTCCACGGAAGATGCAAAAATGTGTTGTTTCTCTACAATACTCACCTAGTATGCCTCATAATGGATTTTGTATCTAATATATAACATTTTATTGCTCCCTGGAGACTTGTTTAGAAATGAGAAGTCCTGCAGGGGCTCCATAGTTAATTTTCTTTTTTTAAAGCATGTGGCTATAAATAGCAGGGATGAGTAAACCAGCAGTGCGATGAGACTCTTAAGACAATTTTAAACAATCCTTAAGTAATTTCCCACAGAGACACAACTGAAATCCAGGTTTTCAGAAATGTTAAACTGATTAAAACTTCATCAAATTCTTGGGGTGTGTGGGTGGCTCAGTGGGTTAAGCCTCTGCCTTTGTCTCAGGTCATTATCTCAGGGTCCTGGGATGGAGCCCTGCTTGGGGCATTGGGCTCTCTGCTCAACAGGGCGCCTGCTTCCTCCTCTGCCTCTCTGCCTACTTGTGATCTCTGTCTGTCAAATAAATAAATAAATAAAATCTTTAAAAAAATTTCATCAAATTCTATAAAGAATAAACAGTCTATAGATCTAAAGAAATTGAGAGTTTATGCATGGATTAAATGTACTTATTGACTTAGAATGGGTTGAAAGTTATTTTCTCTCTTTTTTGTTTTGTTTTGTTTTGTTTTTAAATTTTTTTTATTTTTTTATAAACATATAATGTATTTTTATCCCCAGGGGTACAGGTCTGTGAATCGCCAGGTTTACACACTTCACAGCACTCACCATAGCACATACCCTCCCCAATGTCCATAACCCCATCATCTTCTCCCAACCCCCCTCCCCCCAGCAACCCTCAGTTTGTTTTGTGAGATTAAGAGTTACTTATGGTTTGGCTCCTCCTGATCCCATCTTGTTTCATTTCTTCTTTTCCTAATCCCCATGTTGCATCTTCACTTCCTCATATCAGGGAGATCATATAAGAGTTGTCTTTCTCCAATTGACTTATTTCACTAAACATGATACCCTTTAGTTCCATCCACATCGTCGCAAATGGCAAGATTTCATTTCTTTTGATGGCTGCATAGTATTCCATTGTGTATATATACCACATCTTCTTTATCCATTCATCTGTTCATGGACATCTAGGTTCTTTCCATAGTTTGGCTATTGTAGATATTGCTGCTATAAACATTTGGGTGCACGTGCCCTTTCAGATCACTACATTTGTATCTTTAGGGTAAATACCCAGTAGTGCAATTGCTGGATCATAGGGTAGTTCTATTTTCAACATTTTGAGGAACCTCCATGCTGTTTTCCAGAGTGGTTGCACCAGCTTGCATTCCCACCAACAGTGTAGGAGGGTTCCCCTTTCTCCGCATCCTCGCCAGCATCTGTCATTTCCTGACTTGTTAATTTTAGCCATTCTGACTGGTGTGAGGTGGTATCTCATTGTGGTTTTGATTTGTATTTCCCTGATGCCGAGTGATGTGGAGCACATTTTCATGTGTCTGTTGGCCATCTGGATGTCTTCTTTGCAGAAATGTCTGTTCATGTCCTCTGCCCATTTCTTGGTTGGATTATTTGTTCTTTGGGTGTTGAGTTTGCTAAGTTCTTTATAGATTTTGGACACTAGCCCTTTATCTGATATGTCATTTGCAAATATCTTCTCCCATTCTGTCAGTTGTCTTTTGGTTTTGTTAACTGTTTCCTTTGCTGTGCAAAAGATTTTGATCTTGATGAAGTCCCAATAGTTCATTTGTGCCTTTGCTTCCCTTGCCTTTAGCGATGTACCTAGGCAGATGTTGCTGCGGCTGAGGTCGAAGGTTGAACAGCCTTGCAGCCCTGGAATAAATCCCACTTGGTCGTGGTGAATAATCCTTTTAATGTACTGTTGAGTCCTATTGGCTAGTATTTTGGTGAGAATTTTCGCATCTGTGTTCATCAAGGATAATGGTCTGTAGTTCTCTTTTTTGATGGGATCCTTGTCTGGTTTTGGGATCAAGGTGATGCTGGCCTCATAAAATGAGTTTGGAAGTTTTCCTTCCATTTCTGTTTTTTGGAACAGTTTCAGGAGAATAGGAATTAGTTCTTCTTTAATTGTTTGGTAGAATTCCCTCAGGAAGCCATCTGGCCCTGGGCTTTTGTTTGTTTGGAGATTTTTGATGACTGTTTCAATCTCCTTACTGGTTATGGGTCTGTTCAGGTTTTCTATTTCTTCCTGGTTCAGTTGTGGTAGTTTATCTGTCTCTAGGAATGCATCCATTTCTTCCAGATTGTCAAATTTGTTGGCGTAGAGTTGCTCATAGTATGTTCTTATAATTGTCTGTATTTCTTTGGTGTTAGTTGTGATGTCTCCTCTTTCATTCATGATTTTATTTATTTGGGTCCTTTCTCTTTTCTTTTTGATAAGTCTGGCCAGGGATTTATCAATCTTATTAATTCTTTCAAAGAACCAGCTCCTAGTTTCGTTGATTTGTTCTATTGTTTTTTTGGTTTCTATTTCATTGATTTCTGCTCTGATCTTTATGATTTCTCTTCTCCTGCTGGGTTTAGGGTTTCTTTCTTGTTCTTTCTCCAGCTCCTTTAGGTGTAGGGTTAGGTTGTGTACCTGAGACCTTTCTTGTTTCTTGAGAAAGGCTTGTACCGCTATATATTTTCCTCTCAGGACTGCCTTTGTTGTGTCCCACAGATTTTGAACTATTGTGTTTTCATTATCATTTGTTTCCATGAATTTTTTCAATTCTTCTGTAATTTCCTGGTTGACCCATTCATTCTTTAGAAGGATGCTGTTTAATCTCCATGTATTTGGGTTCTTTCCAAATTTCCTCTTGTGATTGAGTTCTAGCTTCAGAGCATTGTGGTCTGAAAATATGCAGGGAATGATCCCAATCTTTTGATACCGGTTGAGACCTGATTTAGGACCGAGGATGTGATCTATTCTGGAGAATGTTCCATGTGCACTAGAGAAGAATGTGTATTCTGTTGCTTTGGGATGAAATGTTCTGAATATATCTGTGATGTCCATCTGGTCCAGTGTGTCATTTAAGGCCTTGATTTCTTTGTTGATCTTTTGCTTGGATGATCTGTCCATTTCAGTGAGGGGAGTGTTAAAGTCCCTACTATTATTGTATTATTGTTGATGTGTTTCTTTGATTTTGTTATTAGTTGGTTTATATAGTTGGCTGCTCCCACATTAGGGGCATAGATATTTAAAATTGTTAGATCTTCTTGTTGGACAGATCCTTTGAGTATGATATAGTGTCCTTCCTCATCTCTTATGATAGTCTTTGGCTTAAAATATAATTGATCTGATATAAGGATTGGCACTCCTGCTTTCTTCTGATGTCCATTAGCATAGTAAATTGTTTTCCACCCCCTCACTTTAAATCTGGAGGTGTCTTTGGGTTTAAAATGAGTTTCTTGTAGGCAACACATAGATGGGTTTTGTTTTTTTATCCATTCTGATACCCTGTGTCTTTTGATTGGGGCATTTAGCCCATTAACATTCAGGGTAACTATTGAGAGATACAAATTTAGTGACATTGTATCGCCTATAAGATGACTGTTACTGTATATTGTTTCTGTTCCTTTCTGATCTACTACTTTTAGGCTCTCTCTTTGCTTAGAGGACCCCTTTCAATATTTCCTGTAGAGCTGGTTTGGCGTTTGCAAATTCTTTCAGTTTTTGTTTGTCTTGGAAGCTTTTAATCTCTCCTTCTATTTTCAGCGATAGCCTAGCTGGATGTAGTATTCTTGGCTGCATGTTTTTCTCGTTTAGTGCTCTGAATATATCATGCCAGCTCTTTCTGGCCTGCCAGGTCTCCATGGATAAGTCTGCTGCCAATCTAATATTTTTACCATTGTTTGTTACAGACTTCTTTTCCCGGGCTGCTTTCAGGATTTTCTCTTTGTCCCTAAGACTTGTAAATTTTACTATTAGGTGACGGGGTGTGGACCTATTCTTGTTGATTTTGAGGGGGGTTCTCTGCACCTCCTGGATTTTGATGCTTGTTCCCTTTGCCATATTGGGGAAATTCTCTCCAATATACCTTCTTTTTCGAGCCCAGCCAGAACCTTGAGAATTGTCATTCTGAACTCTATATCTGACATATTACCAATATCTGTATTGATTAAGTCCCTAGCCTTCGGTACTGCCTCTTGTTCCTTCTTTTGTGGTGAATTTTTCCGCCTTGTCATTTTGTCCAGATAAGAGTATATGAAGGAGCAAGTAAAATACTAAAAGGGTAGCAAAGACCCCAGGAAAATATGCTTTAACCAAATCAGAAGAGATCCTAAATCGTGGAGGGTAGAAAGGGGATAAAAAGAGGGTCAGAAAAAAAAAAAAAAGAAAAAAAAAGAAACAATTTAAAAAAGAAAACGAATAAAGAAAAAATATAAAAAAGGGTAAAAGGGGTAAACGTTAAAAAAAATTAGCAGAAGAAGAAAAAAAATTGAAAAAGAAGAAAAAAAAATTAAATTAACTGCAAGACTAAAAAATCATGGGGAGAAAGCCGTGAGTTCCGTGATTTGCTTTCTCCTCCTCTGGAATTCCGTTGCTCTCCTTCGTTTTGAACCTGCACTCCTTGGTAGGTGAACTTGGTCCTGGCTGGATTTCTTGTTGATCTCCTAGGGGAGGGGCCTGTTGTAGTGATTCTCAAGTGTCTTTGCCCCAGGCGGAATTACAGTGCCCTTACCAGGGGCCGGGCTGACTAATCAGCTCAGGCTTGCTTTCAGGAGCTTTTGTTCCCTGAATGCTTTCCGTAGAGTTCTGGAGGATGGGAATGAAGATGGCGGCCTCCCAGTCTCCAGCCCAGAGGAGCCGAGAGCTTGGGGCCCCACTCCTCAGTGCGCCCTTAGAGAATAGCACCCAATTACTCCGAGCTGACTGAGCCTGCGACCGGTTCAAGGTAACCCCAAGCTGAGAGCTCACTCCTCAGCTCTGTCTCTGTAGCTGGCTTCCCTGTTCTAATACATGCAAGCTCTGAGACACTCAGAAACCCCCGATCCTTCTGTGACCCTGCGGGACCTGAGACCACACTGACCCGCGTGGGCTTCACCCTGGTTTAGCCTCTGGAGCGATGTCCCTCAGTGGAACAGACTTTTAAAAGTCCTGATTTTGTGCTCCGTTGCTCCGCCGCTTGCCGGGAGCCGGCCTCTCCCCCCTCTCAGTCTATCTTCCCGTCGCTTTGGATTCACTTCTCTGCCAGTCCTACCTTTCAGAAAGGGATTGATTTTCTGTTTCTAAAATTGCTGTTCTTCTTCTCTTCGATCTCCCATTGGATTTGTGGGTGTTTGCAATCTTTGGATAAGCTATCTAGCTGATCTCCTGCTACCTGAAGTAGTCTCAGCCTGCTACTTCTCCGCCATCTTGACTCCTCCATCTATTTATTTATCTTTAAGGATTTTATTTATTTGAGAGAGAGAGAGCACACATAGGGGGAACTCAGCAGGAGAGGGAGAGAGAGAATCTCAAGCAGAACCTCACTGAGCATGGAGCCTGATGTGGGGCTTGATCCCATGATCCTGAGATCATGAGCTGAGCCAAAACAAGAGTCAGATGCTTAACCAATTGAGCCACCCAGACACCCCTTTGCTGGGGCTTTTAGAAGAGTCATGAATGCCTCCCACTGTACTAGACTACAGCTAGGAGAAAGTTTGCAAAATAGAAAAGCATGAAAATTAAACAGTAAAAATTCTAAGATATATTTATTAACTTATAAATCATGAAACTTTTGCTTCCATACAGAGCTTTCTAGGTATAAATGGCCATAAGGCTATTCTGAAATAAATAAATAAATAAATATTTTTTCCACTTTATACCTGTATTTTATTTTTTTTAAAGATTTTATTTATTTATTTGACAGACAGAGATCACAAGTAGGCAGAGAGGCAGGCAGAGAGAGAGGAGGAAGCAGGCTCCCCACTGAGCAGAGAGCCCAATGTGGGGCTCGATCCCAGGACCCTGAGATCATGACCTGAGCCGAAGGCAGAGGCTTTAACCCACTGAGCTACCCAGGTGCCCCTATACCTGTATTTTAAATAGTAGTTTCTGAAAGCTAAAGTCTTCAGAAGAGCCTCTAATAATAAATAATATTGTCAATAACAATTGTGAAAACTGACAAGTAGTGGAAAGTATGAATTGCATGAGCATTGGTTTCCTTGTTTATTTTTTTGTGGTCAAGGGCTTTAGATTTTCTAAGATGTTTCATGATTATCATTCAAATAAATGATAGCAAATCAATGTTCTCTGATATTAATTTAGTTAACTTCATGAAAATAGACCAAACTATATTATTCTACTTCAGTTGATTGAATTATTTGGATAGAGTATAGGAAGAGACTCATACAAAACAATGACATAAAGAAGTAACTGGCAAAGCTATCTTCTAATTTAATTACTGACAAAAAAAAAATAAATCATTAAATGGTGTTTTCAAATTAACAGATACAAGTTAATGCCAAATAAGACACCAAAATTATCTGCATGTGTAAATAATACTATATTAAATCAAAAGATAATTAAAGTGTGTACCAAGAGAATTAAGAAACTCCCACTCTGTAACCTCCCAAGATAGAGCAACAATCCAATGACTAATATGCTCTTTTACTGTGTATATTTGACCCAATAACTTCAGCAAAGCATCAGAATAAATTAGCCAACATGTTAAAGAAAAGCTGACTCACTCTTCTGAGCCATTCAGTGGAAAGAACTGAATACTGTCTCTTTTTTCAAGAATTCTGCTTATGGAAGAGTTCTAACAACAAACAAAATTAAAGAGGGTCATTACATCTTATAAAGTGCCTTTATTTCCTCTCTCATATTAATGATTTGGATTGGTGCTGGTACTGGAGAAGACATGATCTAGAGATAATTGAAAATGTGTTATATCTTTCATACTTTCTTAAAATATGTGGTAAAAAATTTTATTTTGGCTAAGAAGAACCCTTATGATATGGTCTCCTAAAATGCCCTCTCTCTAGTTGTGTATATATTAAAGAATCTCTAAAAGGTAATGAGGTGTGCTGGATAAATGAAAATATGAGGTAGATATTATTATTGATAAGAAATTGGGACATATTTACCAAAAGAGTGGCATAAACCATGGTAAATCAGAAATATGCGTTAAATGTAAACAAAATAGATAATAAATGCAAATAAAATTTTATGTTAAGGGGTGCCTGCGTGGCTTAGTGGGTTAAAGCCTCTGCCTTCAGCTCAGGTCATGATCTCAGGGTCCTGGGATCGAGCCCTGCATCGGGCTCTCTGCTCACTGGGGAGCCTGCTTCCCCTTCTCTCTCTGCCTACTTGTGATCTCTCTCTCTCTGTCAAATAAATAAATAAAATCTTTTTTTAAAAAAAATTATGTTAAAATATAAAAATATAAAGCCAATAGTGTAAAGGGTAGAAAAATAAGATAATGATGTGGCTTAAAAGCATTAGCTTAATTACTATTTATTTATGTCAACCATTATTCTAAACACAGAAGAAAGAGTGGTCAACAAGGAAACCTCTACTCATTTAGAGCTAGTATTCAATTGGATGAGATAGACAATATAAACATATATAGGTAGGCTGGGGAAAATTTCTCTGAAAGCTGACATTTCACCAGAATTTTGAGTAAAATAAAGAGGAAAGTCTCACAAACACTTGGAGAAAGAACACTTTAGATGGAGGGAATGTAAAAGCCCATTATTTAAGTCAGATTCATGACAGGCATTTTTCAGTGTTTGCAAGAAGGCCAGTATGGCTGGAGTATGGTGAGCAAAGGAAAACTGAATGGTGGCAGAAGCGAGATCCCGTCGAGCCAGTAAGCTTTGTTAATATTTTGGTTTATATTCTTAAAAGCCATTTCATCAGGGAACACTTAACATTAAAGCAAGGAGTAACACAACCTGGGGTATGTATGTATATATATTTATATACATTTATATATATTTATATAAATATTTAAGATGTATTTATTTTAGAGAGAGAAAGAGAGAGTGCAAGCATGGGGGAAGGGCAGAGGGAAAGAATCTCAAGCAGACTCCCTGCCGAGCACAGAGCCTGACACAGAGCTCCATCTCACAGAGACCTGAGCTGCAAACAAGAGTCAGAGGCTTAACTGACTTAGCCACCCAGGTGTCCCACAACCTGGTTTATATTTGTTATCTGAAAAACTGATGTTGGGAGAAGGGCAAGTTTAGAAGCAAAGGAACCTGTTATTCGACTACTGCAACAGTCCGGAGGAGAGAGGCTCGTGGCTTATACTAGGCTGATGAAACAGAGGTCATGAAAAGTTAAAAAGATTCTGGATTTGTCTTGAAAGCAAAATCTATACCCTTTGCTGTTGAACTGGCTGTTCAGTATGAGAGAAAGAAGAGCCACACACTAATTCTGAAGACTTTTTCCCTGAGTAATTCTATAAATGGCAGTGGAACGTACCGAGTTGAAAAACGCTAGAGTAAGAGCATATTTTGGGAGAGAAATGAAAAGGTCAGTATAGGGTTGATTTTCTTTGAGGTGCCTACTTGATATTCAAGTCGAATATGTGGAGAACATGTCTTAGAAATTCAGAGATAAATGATTGTTGTAGATATGCTTTGAGGAATCATCAGTATATATTAACATTTAGAGGCATGAGATAAGAGCGTAGGATCCAAACATTTAGAGAAGTGAAGCGGAAGAATGAGCTGATGACACAGGAACATGTGGAGATCCAGAAGAAGTATGCCAGCAGAACAGACAGTAAACCTTGGAGTCTAGAATACTGGGAATAAAGTGAAGAAAATGTTTCAAAAACAGAATGACCATTGTTTCCAATGCAGCTGAGAAACCAGCAAATAAGGATTAAGAAATAACTATTGGATTTTGAAGCCTGGAGATTTCTGGTGACCTTCTTGAGAACTTTTGTTAGAATATTAGGAACAAAAGCTTACCAGGCACAGGTTTGAAAGACCAAGGAAATGAGGACATAGAGCAGCACAAAAGTTCTCTTTGAGAAAGTAATTGCAAGGTGACATGTCACAACAAAAACCACTTTTTTAAAGAAGTATTCTATGACATGTTTTATGTTATGTTTTATGTTATGATGTGGATGAAAAAGAGGAGAAAAATTGTGTGGCAGGAGCAAAGGCAATTGTAAAAACAAAGCCCTTCACTAGGTGATAGTGGGTGGCCTGCTAAGCTGTACCTTTATGACTTTTTTCTTGTTCCTATAACTTCTATATCCCAGAGCTTCAGGATTAAATCCCTGGACTTCTCTAACCTACCTTGTCAGCCAATTTATTTAATTTCATGATCTATAAGTGTCACCTCTCATATGAACTCCAGGCTGATACATTTAAGTGGCAATGCAACATTGACATTTGGATATTTAATGTGTGTTTTTAATGTAAATGTCTCAATGCTAACTGATGATTTTCTTAGAAGCCTGCTTGCTCCCCGGGTTTTCTTACCTCAATCAAAAGCAATTCTATCCTTCTAATTTCTCACATCTAAAGCATTTACTACTCTCTCTCTTAAACATTTTAATTGCAGCTTTTCAACACATGTTGATTCTGCCATTAAAATATATTCAGATTCTGTGAAATAAATCAGAGAAAGACAATTATCATATGATCTCCCTGATATGAGGAATTTGAGAGACAAAGTGGGGGGATTGGGGGGGGCAGTGAAGGAAAAAATGAAACAAGATGGGATCAGGAGGGAGACTCTAAATCTCACAAAACAAACTGAGGGTTGCTGGGGGGAGGGGGGTCGGGAGAGGGGGGTGCGGTTATGGACATAGGGGAGGGCATGTGCTATGGTGAGTGCTGTGAAGTGTGTAAGCCTGACGGTTCACAGACCTGTACCCCTGGGGCTAATAATACATTATATGTTAATAAAAAAAATAAAATAAAAATTCAGATTCTGACAAGTCATCACCAAAATGTACAACATTGGACTCTTATGATTTGCAGTAGTTATATTCTATAAAGTCACTGTGAATACTGAATTAGAGAATGCTGAACCATGGCTTCTGGGGAAAATACAGTGGTAGGTCCATTAGAACCTCTTATCACAACATAATCATCAATTGATCAATGCATAATTTTGTTCTGTATGTGTTTCTGTTTAAAGACAACTAATTTATGATATACTACTGATTAATTAACACTGAACCGAGGTCTCTAGCACTATAACTTATGCTTGAACAAGCTATCTAACACTTGTATTTTCTCCATAAAATACATCACAGTCTTCCTGTTTTTGGAACACTAGACAGCACTTCAAGACTACATTTGGGGACCATTTTAAAGAGTGAAATCACAAAAATGCACAAAATGTGAAAAATATGGCACTAAATAAACTGTGAAAGGACTCTTGTTTACAGTATGAAAGCTGAAACAAGAAGGTATAACACTACCTTATTGACTTCAACTGAGATGTGTATGGCGGGGGCTCAAGTTTTTTTGCGGCTCTACACATGCCTGAGAGTGACCTTGAAAACATTGTGAGTATTGATTTTGGCCCTACAAATGAGTTTTAGCAAGTAGGCAGACTTGCAAATATTGAATGGGCAAATAACAAGGATCTATTTATTATCATTTCCTATGCTCTTTCTCTATTTGAATTTTCTCCATAGCAATTATCATTACGAGGCATACTATATATTTTCCTTATTTTTGTATATTGTTTATCTCACCATGGGGAAACAGAACTTAAAAAATTTGTTCATGCTGAATCCTGATCCCTCATAATAGGACTGGGCTCATATAGGAACTTAATAAATATTTATCTAATAAAAAGAGTTAGGTAGTAAGATGTTTTAAAAGTGAAACAGTGCTATACATATTTATTGAAATTTATTTTTGATGAGTTAATATATTCATATGACTTAAAATTTTTGAAGTATAAAAGTATATGCCATGAAAACTCTCCCTATACTATAAATGAAATTCCAAATTTACCATATTTTACATTTCCACACAAAATGGAATCTATAAAAAGTAGATTAAGAACACGTGGCAAAATAAAAAGAATTAATATGAGGAAACCATATGAACTTGAAAATCAAAGTTACTATGAAAAATGTCTCCAATAAAAAAATGAAAAATACCAGTGAGATTCGAAGTGAGAATATCTTTGCAGTAGTTAGAAAAGGAATGCAACAGAAAAACAGATTAATTACAAAAACTAAAAGCAGCACAGTTCTGGAGGTAGCTAGTAAAAGATGTTTAGATTTATAGGAATTATGTGAGCTAGTTTTTAAGCACAGATAGCATTAAAAATTAAACCACATACTTACAATTAAATGAATTCTATTAAAATTACATGAAAACAAAGATTAGTACCTAAAATTCATCACTTGATAATTGTTTTACTATACTTTACTATTTCTGCTATATTGAGGTTATTTAAATCTATTGTATTTGCATGGAAATACCATGCAAATCACAATGATGTTGATGAAGGGTAGCTGGAAGGCAGGCAGGCAAGGACAAGCCCCCCAACCCTAAGAGGAAACCATCTTTAAGAGGATTTTACAGCACCCTGGAAGGAGCCCTCCAACCCCATGTGATAGGTAGATGACAAAAACCAGATTGGGTTAATCAGATTAAAACAGCCTGCCAGCAAGTCCATAAAAACTCCTAGACTTAGGAACTCCATTGACAACTGTCTTGGGTCCCCCCTGTCTTTAGGAGCTTTGTACTATCACTTTAATATTGCTTAATAAACTTTGCTTTGCTGTCCACCGCTCTGTCTGGTTTGCCTCTTCATTCAGAACCATGAGCACCAAAGGAGAAGAAGTCTTGCAACAATGTGATACCATTTATCTCTCCCAAACTACACACTCAGTGACATCAGGTTAATGGCTTCAAACAGGCCGTGATGCAAGTATATATGTCACATAATTGGCAAATGCAATAAATCAGAGATTAATTTATTATTTTGTTCTTTATCTTATATAAACTTAAGAAAGTAATAGAAATATATTGTTAATGCAATTAATTTTTACAAAGTGTGTCATGTCTGTATCCATTATATTATCAAAAGCACCAAAAAATTCTTCCAATATTTGAAAATTATTATCTGATTCAACAAAGAAATGCTAATGTCATTGACAAATAAATGAAGTTCTGAAATACACTTTTGTTGTTTATTTTTGTCTCTCTTATTAACAAAACTGAAATACATCCAATCTTCATGTCAGAACTCAACTTAGAGAGTCAGTGGTTGAACTTTTCCAGCATGTCACTACAAAAACCCACATTATTTGAAATTAAAGTTGAATACACATGTCTAAAGACAAGAAGGTATGTAAGTTTGAGACTGAGAAAAATCATGCTAAGTTAAGTAGAATAATTCCATAATATAATAGTGATTAGATGAAAGTGGTATTTATGGAAAGCAGAAAATAAAGATCTAGTAGATGAGGAACATAAATGGCATTCCTCAAAAAGAGAACAAATAACACAAGTGAAAATAATGATCTTTGTCAGGAATGATATTTGAGATACTTGAGACCCTGTAAGATGCTGGCAGTCACTACCTTTGCTAACATTAGCGCTCAGGATCCCACACTGGACCAGGTGCTGATCATGGAGGCTGTAGGATCCATCTGCTAGAGCACAGAGGCTGTGAGGGAAGGGGACCTTGTGAGGCTGCAGTTCATTTATACTCTGCAAGCATCACAAATGCATGCACAATGGCCTTGTCTTTATTTAGTAGGTCTCAGAAAGTCTCAGATCTTATATTTGCTATTGTTTCCTTGACCACTCAAACAAGTTCAAATGCCCTTATCTTACACTAAAATAAACCCATGTATCTTGTTTAAAGGGCCCGTACCTCAGATCTAATTTTACGTTTATTTGCCTGATTAGAAAATAGATTTTATCTCCTGCTGAGGTGGAGTGAAGGGAAGTAAAGTGTATCTTTGGAGGCATCAATTAACAATTGTCTCAAATATTCTTTTGTGTTTTCTAACACGAGGCAACTTTTATCTCAGATCTTATTGTTCCTTTCTGGATGGAAGATGATCAATGGGGGCGCCTGGGTGGCTCAGTGGGTTAAAGCCTCTGCCTTTGGCTTAGGTCATGATCCCAGCGTCCTGGGATCGAGTCCCAAGTTGGGCTTTCTGCTCCGCAGGGAGCCTGCTTTCTCCCCCCTCTCTCTCTGCCTGCCTCTCTGCCTACTTGTGATCTCTCTCTGTCAAATAAATAAAATCTTTAAAATAAAAAATTTTTTTTCTCTCTCCCTCTCCTTCTAAAAAAGAAAAAAAAAAAGAAGATGATCAATGTACTGTACAAGTTCTGTTAAGGTAGGAATACTCAAGCTGATAATCTGCTGATTGCCTCTTCTTCCTCCTTCCTTTACCTGCCTTACATTAGAGTTTTCTACCAGGGAAATGTAGCACATATCAAAAAAAATAGGATTATTTTGTATTATTTATGAAGGTTCTGGGCAGGAAATGGTTAAGTTGACAGGCCTGGATTACTCAAACTCTGAAACCCTACCCATAGCAAAGAAATACTTGTCTTCAGGATTGGCTGCTGAGTAGCCCCTGAGATAAAAATCTCTGAACTCTTGGAATAGTCCACCTAAGAAGAGTGTCTTCGTATGCCTAAAGTCACGGAACAGGAGATACTGCACCAGTCTGGACTGCTGAGTTACCTAAGAAACACATTCTACAGTCCACAGTATGGGACTCTAGTGAAGTGGGTCAGAGAGTCTCAACCAATATTGATGGATAATGCTAGAGTGGAGATTTGGGATCAGACCTCTTGACTATTTTAGTATAGACAGAGGACAAGCAGCCATGGGGCAATGGCTCTCCAGGCTAACTGCTGAGGATCGAGGGACACACCTATGAGAATCTTATGGTCTACATGTATGGAGGGTCTCTGGGGATACCTGTTACTTCTATTAATGCACCATGATTGTCATTTCCTGGAGAATAGATCAGAATAAGACATATTCTATAGTACAGTTAGCAGAGATAGGGATTATTTTGAACAACATTCATGTCCTCCCTTAGGTGGAAGGTGGGCTCTGCTATATAACAGTATCCAACGAACACTAGTCTCAGTATAAGCTTGTAAACTAAGACAGGATGTCTGACCTTGCCATTAACTTATCTGGAGTCAGAAATAACCAGATCTTGGTCAACTGTGATGATTCCTATCCTTAGTATTGTATGGTATATAGACAAGATCCAATTCTTTGGGAAAGCATAGCAAATACTTTTGTGATTCTTACTGATCTGTTCTGTCTTTAAACTGAACTGTGCCATGACAATACTGTAATATGGTATCACATTAGCATTGTTGATAAGATTCAACTGCCTTATGTAATTAAGTCATATGATAATACTGATACTGCATCAAATGTTTTGGAAGATCAATTTAAAGCCTCTTCAGGACATATTATCAATAGAAATGTCTGACCCAAAGAAGACCTGTGTTTATCTAGCTATCAGCCAAATTCTGTGCTAAAAAGTTTGGCCAAATTTATTGCAGGGTAAATGTAACACCAGACCAAGTGAGAGTGATCAAGTTGGTACAAAATGCTTTTCAGGGTGCATTGGTTGTTTCTCCAAATCTATCTGTACCCTGCACTGGCTTCTCTCAATTTTAGACTATTTGTGTATATGATACTTGTGTATTTATTATATAAATGCTAAATTAAATATACATTCTGAGAAAAATATGATCTTTTTCTGTGAGAGCCTGGGCCAAGTCGGAGAAGAATGAGTAGGAAAGGGTTAATTCAGCAGGCCAGGGCTGCTCAGATTCTACCCATTCCGAAGAAATGTTCAACTTTTGTACTGGCTCTTCATGATTCCTGAGATATAGCCCCTGAATGCTTGGAATACTCTGCCTGATGTAGAATGTTTGTATGTCTGAGGTCTTAGGCCATGCCCAAGTTTGACCAGTTTGCTCAAGCAGATTTATCCTAACAATGTAATTGATGAGACCAGCTTTCCTGGTTGGCAACATTTCAGAATTTTTGTCATACGTTATTGCTAGGAGAGTGCAGCATGTCCCTAGGTCCCACTGGGAAGGGACACCTGGAAACTTGAGTCTGGTTTTTCTTGGACCTCGCACAATGTACTCTTTTCCTTTGCTAATTTTGATCTGTATCCATTCATTGTAATAAACTGGGACTGTGAGTGTGGCAGCTTTTTTGAGTCCTGTGAGTCCTGAGATCAAATCATCAAGCCTCAGGGAATATGGGGGACCCTTAACATAGCTCCCTTTCCTGCTTTCTTACCCTCTGTAAGTGGGTAAGATGTTTTAACATCTTTCCAGACCTGGTCCCCTCTCTCTAGACACCTCTAATTAAAAGGTAGTTCCTTTAGGACTACTAAAACCTCTTACATAAAAGTCTGTATCCTATCAGGTAATATCTATATCCATATCTATATCATATTTAACTCTGTATCTCTTTATCTTCACAAAAAGGGAAAATGTGAATGTAGATAGGTAGATGATGGAGAGATAGAGATAGATAATAGAGATATAGATATAAGCATGGATATAGGTATACAGATAGAGATATCCATTGTGGTCCTCCTTCCCATTTTGGCCCAGATTTTGCTTTTTTTTTAGATAGTTTTGGTTGATTTCTATTTTCAGCTTTTAGTCCTTTTTTTTTTGTTTCATTGAAGACTATATTTTTTGTGTATTTTCATTTCATCTCTGTTTTTCAATATTTTTGTTATTTTAAGTGGATTTTAAAAGAAAGACAAAAATGTCTTTATTCCTGGATTTTTAACTGGATATCCTTGACTACTTTATAATATAGAAAAGTGTAAAATGCTTTGGATTGAATCAATTTTAAAGAACAGTACCAAATGTCAATCAGGCACTAAGTAAATTGTAGCTATTACAACTATATCCATTTATTTTATTCAACTATATATTTTCTTTTTTTTTCCCCAGCTCTATACATTCTTGTATAAAAGATTGTGAATTCCTTCAAGAAGATACTGAATAATTCACATAAAAATGGCACACAAATCATTATTTGCCTGATTTGGCCGAAGAACTCTTAGATCTTTTACTAAAAAGCACATAATGAGACAGTGTTCTATAAATTATTAATCTGATTAGTGAAGAGCAATAATCATGTATTTTTGTAGCATTACTGTCAACTAGAAACAAAGTAGTTCTGTTCTGAACAGAAGTATTATAACTTAAATAACAACAAACATACAGATTATTTTAAACATGTTGTATAAATCAGAAGTATTAACTGTGAGTTCCTTCAGAGAATTTATTGAACCTGAAAACTTATTTTCTCTGTACTTATAAATGTTAACACCTAATCCTCAGGTATGTTCCTGAAACTTATCTGATGCAAGTCCAATGCTTAAAGGTGGATTATTTTCTTTCTAGGGACTTTGCTTTTAATTTAGAGAAGTTTCAATCAATGGGACAACTTTTAACTTGGCTCTGAATTGCTAATGTCTCTTACAGTTCTCTGCAAATTATGAATAAGAAAAAATATATGTCAGCATAATTCCTATTCCTAGAGATTCAAATTTAGCAAGAAAATGGGTTTCTCTATTAGAATATATGCAAATATGTTACAAGAGAAATTTTTAAATTGCCACCCCTTTATGAAATTTTATTTGAAAATTCAAGAAAGGAATAAAAATATATATATACATATATATATATATATATATCTACCCTCAAAGGCAAAGAAAATGGGGGAGAAAATAATAGCAGACAAGAGACATCAACTTTTTCAAAGATGAAAAGTGGACAAGGGAAGAGTATCAGAATTAGCAGAGAAGAAGAAAATGAAATTTATATGTTTCCAGAGGGAGATAAGAAGAAGTAAGCAATTTTCTTGATTGCTAGGAGTATAGAAACATCTTCAGAGTTCAGAATTGAAAGAAGGAAGTATTTTTAACTTACAGGCTGAGGAATGAGAGATGTTTTACCATTGACTCGAGTCAAAATTTGACTTGGCATTTACCCACATTGAATAAAGTTTAAAGGAAAGGTGTGAGGGGAATGTAGAATTACATTTTGAGGATACATTTGACGCTTTTTACATTTTGGATATATTTGGTATTGCAAGAAGGCAAAAATTGCAAACAATTCAGATGAATGATGAATAAATAAATTGTAGCACATTTATATAATGTAATGTTCTACAACAAGGAAAATGAATGAACCACAAATATAGATACGAATACTGAGAAGAAAATGCTAATAGCAGAAGAATATATTCATATGTTACAATTTGTAAAATATCCAAGATTGTGGAAAATTAAACAACATATTGTTTAGGAGTGCATAATATGTATGAGGTCAAGCTGTAAATGAAATAAGTGAAATTTCAAGATAGTGGTTACATATGGCTGGAAAAAGAAGATACAAAGAAGAAAAATAAGGCTTTCAAGAATGTTGGTAATATTTAAATTCTTAAAATGGATGATGTGTTATGTATAATATTGTGTATATTGCACATTAGTGTTCATTAGTTTTTAGCCCTATACACATGATACATATCTTATAATATATCAATATTCCATAAAATAAGAAGAAAATAACAAGAAAGAGAATGGAGAATTTGGCTATGTACTCAGTGATGCAGTTTTGGCCAAGTCCAACAAATGTATTTAAAATATAAAACAGGTAAGGAAGAATCCCATTAGTTCTTGACTATAGCTATGATTCATTTGATGAGATATTATATTTGTTACATAACTGCACCCTTAATGCTTTTCAAAATTGAAAATGATGTACTTTACAAAGGAAAAGATTACTTAGAGTTGTTTGGATACCTGGCTCCGTTAAAGAGACTCTCGTTTTTGAAAAGATGATATTTCACAATTGAGAAGACGTATGTTACAACAACCTTCAGTTAAACTAGGTTGTAGATTGATTACTTAGTCATGCCTCTCATTATATCCGACTGTTTCCCTATTTCATTGTTCTTTATAACTATAACTGTGAGAAGAAGGTAAGGGAGGTGAAACTGAATTCATCAGATTTAAAAATTAATAACGAATCTATCATTAGCACTTAATTCCAAACCAGAAAATGAGTTGGACTCTTCTTATCTGGAAAGAGAGAAAAGGAATATTTTATTTCTGGATGACTGCCAGGCATCTATTGGTAACTGCCTAACCACTTGCAATGATTTCTATGCTACTGCAGTTTTGAAAATCGTTCCCACAGATGTTGATTCCTGCTTTTGCAGACATTTAAACCAAACTCTGTCTTCCTAATTTGCATATGTTGTCAACAAGCTGTGCTTTGGTGTAATCCCTGCCAGAGCTTTCCCTCCAATAAATGGAACAGTGGGGATGGGGTTTCACTCCAAGTGACTGTGTAACTCAAGAGCTTAACTAATTACACTGTAATTTAAAATAAACCTTTGATGCATTATCTTAAAGAATTAATACAGTATGAAGGAAAATCACTTTGAGCAAGATAGCTTCATTTCATTCAGCAAGGCTCTGAGATCCGATGTGCAGTAAGTGGGCGGACAAACCATTAGAGAGCTAGCAGGGATGACATTCAAAGCAAGCACTTCCACAGCCTCATCTGAAATATGCTGAAATGACAACAGTGAATATGTATTAGAAGTTTAATTTAGTCTCCTAAGTGACCTTGATCATTTGATTGGGTGGTATCTGAGATAGTGTTTTCAAGTATATTTATGAATGCCTAAAGCAGGAGATGGAAAAAGAAAATATCCTTTAAACAGTTACCCTGAAGATTTCTTGGATTAGGAAAGAAAATGAAAAAGACCAGTTTGGCTCATTAATAATTCAACATCTTTCTGATTTTAAAATCCCCTCCAGTCAAAATCTTGACTTTCTTTTTTTCAGAAAATTCTTATTAGTGAAAGCTCTAAGGCATTAGTGAAATGTTTATAAAGACTGTTTCAAGGCATTAGTGCAATGTCTATAAAGACTATTTCTTTTATTTGCGTTAAAGTGATGCCCTTCCATTATATCCCTCCTGATCTGTCTGGAAAATCTAGACTGCCCGACATTTGCATGTACTAGTTCCTTCTGTTGCTGGTTTTTCTCTCATTTGCTGCTGCATTGCTGGTTTTCTGATGCACATTAAGTGACTCAGCTAAAGCCATATATGTATGACCAACAAAGAAATCTCTTAATTTTTTTTGTCTCCCCCCCCGAAATCTCTTAATTTTTAAAATATCCTTTTTATTAATAAAGCCACCACCTAAAATATCTTAAATAAAATTTTAGTTTCCTATACTCATAAGAATGCACTCCTACATTAAAACCATTTCATAATACCACAAAGATTGAAAATCATCAGTACAGCCCTTCACTTACACTGAGGTTCTGAACATGGGTGTTATCCTCATTTTAATATACATTTAATGCACATCATATGATAGTGCACACAAATATTTGAATAGTCAAATGTTTGTATGTATTGTATGCATGTCCTTATAAATAATTGGGAAACTTCCTTTTATTTAAAAATTATTTATTGAGCACTTATTATGTGTCAGGAACTGTGCTATGCACTAAAGATTCTTTAATGAGCAGAAAAGAGTTTCTGCCTAGAAGAAGCTTGTTATCTAGTGGTATTTCACAGACAAATAAATAAGCAACCATGTTACTATATGGACAAATACAGGGTGTTATGTGAGCATAGGTGGAAATTTACCCAGGCTTGAGGCATGAGAACAGACCTCCCAGAAGATGCAATGTTTCCACTGAATTCTGCAAAATAATTGAATTAGATCTAGCAGTTTAGGCTTGGGAACAGATCCTGGGAATAGACTTCTGAAAAGAAAACGTATAGTTTAAAAGGCTTAAGTGATAAGAGCTCGTTTTGCATGTGAGGGCCTTCCTAGCATTAATAATATATAATTTATTTATGTGTAAGTATGCAAGCCTAAAAAGATTAATTGTGGGTTACCAAAATTCAGTAAACACGAATGGAGTTCGATATACAGTGAAGGAAGAGAGGTTTTTAACCTGAAGCTCCTACAACAGCTATCAAAGATCTTAAGTCTTGTGCCAGGAAATTCATCCAAAACTTGCTGGTAGTTCTTGCTTTTTGTGCCTTGATTCTTCATGCGATCTTGCCTTCCCTCCCAGATTGCAAGCCTTCTGAGGATACAATCTCTATTTCTTTTTTGCTGGTCTTCCTGCCCAGCCCAGAGTCCTACATGCAGCATAGGAAGAAATTGATGTAAGCAGGTGATTGTATATATCCAAGTATTTACAACATGCATGCAAATTAGGTATTTCTTTTTTTTTTTTTTTAAGATTTTATTTATTTATTCAACACACAGAGAGAGAGAGAGATCACAAGTAAGCAGAGAGGCAGGCAGAGAGGGGAGGGGGAAGCAGGCTCCCTGCTGAGTAGAGAGCCCCATGCAGGGCTCCATTCCAGGACCCTGAGATCGTGACCTGAGCGGAAGGCAGAGGCTTAACCCACTGAGCCACCCAGGTGCCCTGGTATTTCTTATTTTTAATGACAGAGGATCTTATTATGAGATACGTTTTCAGATGAAACTGCCATTTTTGCTTTAATTACCAAAGTTTCAGTAATAGATATTTGAAAGATACTCTTTCATGTATTTTTTCCCTTTTTCTATGGCTTAATACTAAGTTCTACCTAATTCCAAAGGAAGAAGCATACATCAATAGCATGCCAATGATAACCATTTCTAATTCACAGTTTTCCTTCCACATTGGATATTAGAGTCTCTTTTACAGATACTCAATTCAGTACAATCCTCAGACAAGTCCAGGCCTACAGCAATGGCAGATTACGATTTGTTTTCCTGAACCAACTGACCCTCCATCTGTGTTTATATTAGGGCATAGACCTTATATCTGAGAGGAAGTAATCTAAATCTTCTGAAATGCTCTCTTTATCTGTCAGCACTCAGGTATACACACAAATGAAAAACCACAAATAATCACATATATCACAAAGTAATACATAGAACTGACAGTTCTGTAAAAATTGGTATTTAAACAACCTTCAAATGGGGATCTTGATGATTCCATAATATTTCTAGATCAGTATACACTGTTGAACTACCTGACGAGGTGATTTTTTTTTCTTGCCTTGTAAATACTTGATTATGCAAAATAAAAATAACAATTCCTTTAAGTGTAGACTATCTATACAACCCTTTTAAAGAAATTTTAATACATTCTGAAATATTTTAATACTTAATTGGAAATGTCAAATCTAAAAAATTTTGGGAAAAAAAAAAACAACCTAAAAGTGTGTAAAAATAAAAACAGTTCTAGATACATGACTGGAGTGGGTATCTTTAAAGTTAGGCTATTTTAAAATGCTTTTATTTCATATTACTAGCTAACACAACTAATTACAATCTTAAGTTGCTTGGAGTTTTCTATGTTTCACTTAGATTTTAAAATCTTAAGACATAAAAAAATGACAGCAGAAGTTTATAGAAAACAAATTTTCTGAGAATGCCCAGGGGATGGTAAAGATTCAGCTTAATTTCTCACATCTCCATCCACAGCTTAGTGTAATAAATATTGATGTTATGGATGATAGCATGAAATTACCAAAACTCAGTCAATAAACACGTATCGCTCACGAGTGCACCATACATACTAGGGGGAACATTTCAGTTTCCAGTACGAAACAACTCCTGAACCTAACTGCTACAAACTCACAGAGCAGAAATTTGCAAACTCTTCTATCACAATGCCTACTACATTGCATTCAATTATGCATTTGTTTCCTCATTTTCCTCTTGCTTGAAAGTTCCTTGTACTTTAAAGCTTTTCCTCTATAGTTCCTAGCATAGTGGTAGATACTAAGAATTTGGGAAACGCTAGTCATGTGCATGCCTGAATGAATGAAAAAATCAAAATGTTTAGACAGAGTTAAACTAAAAAAAAAAAAAAAAAATGCAGTTGACTGGAATATTCTCATCCTCCAAAGAGAGAGGTATTTTGTTAATCTATTCACCATTCACCTGGGAATATGTGATGTAATCATCTGGTTTCCATCTTATTATTGGACTTTTTTTTTTTGCACAAAACCCTTACCACAGGATATTGTGCAACACAAAAAATGAACTGTGGAGCTTTTTAAAATTTATTTTATTGTATTGGTCGTCTAAGTCATAGATATCATAAGCAAATTTTAATTCTGAATTAATGTTTTCCACAATTATAGCCACTTCAACATGACATTGATGATGTTTATATTTGCTAGTCTTCTAAATCTAAAGAATGTCCTTACACACCCTTAGCCTCTGCAGAGATAAAAGTATAATTCAGAGGCAATGAATAGGAGTGATAATAATTCACTTTTATGCATTATTATTTTACATAACCCATTTGATATTTATAGATATCTACACATTGTCCAACAAGTAAATAAATAAAATATTTTTATTTACATATAGTTATTGCAAAGACAATATACAATTGTTGTGGACAATGCTGAGAGGTAAAAAAGAAAGAAGAAAAAAGTACACTTACAGTCTCATGGAAAAAGATACTTACTGACCCACACGGTAATTTTATTTTCACTTTCTTCTTCATGTAAAATTTTACAAGGTTTAAGTCATAACATATTTCCTCACACTACAAATCTTTTTTTATAATCATTCATTCATTCCTTTAAAAAATATTTTCTAGCATCCACTAGGTACCAGGCATTCTTAGTGGGCACTTGAGACACATTCCGTGAACAAAATAGAAACATTATTGCCTGATGCCACTAACCCTTCAGGACCTACAAAACCTAAAATAGGTAAGTAAATTATAGAGTTTATTAGAAAATGCCATAGGAGAAACTAAAGTGGGCAAAGAGGATAAAGTGATTAGGAAAGGAGTATGAGTTTTAAAAATGAAGTTAGAGAAGGTATAACTAACTGAGAAGGTTTCTTTTGAAAATAGCTTTGAAGGAAGTGATGGGATGAGTCCCAGAGAAATATGAAGTGAAAGAGAATAATTGTGGAGAAACAGAAGGGAGAGTAAGTGTGGCTGGAGTAGAGGGGACTCGGTCAGGTCAGTTACAGTGAGACTGTAATACAGTAAGACAAGATGACAGCAGGGGGCCAGGTAGGAGGCTGTTGAAATAACCCAAATGAGAAATTATGTTGGCTTAAGCCAGAGAGGAAGCAGTAACAGCAAGGAAAGTACTTAAATAGCCAGTAGAATTTGTTGACATGAAAACAGAGTGTAAAAGAATGAGCAGAGTGTGAGAGAATGAGTGTGAGAGAATGAGCAGAATTGTGCCAAGATTTTGTTCCAAAAAACTGGGAAGATGAAACTGCCCTAATCGAATTGGGACAAGTTAGAAAAGGGGCAAATTTGGGGGGAAAGATAAAATCTTCAAGTTGAACTTATTGAATTGCCTATTAGGTATTAACACATATCCATGAAGATAAAAATATAATTTGAGAGATAAGGAGGAAGGTCAAGGCTGCAAATTAACCTGTGGGAATCTTCAGCATGAAAGAGGTAGAATTCTCCTGCAAAAGCAAGAGGGGTGGGGAAGAGATGTCCAGGGGCTGAGCCCAGCAGCCCTGCTCGTCCTTGTCAGGACATGAAGATCACAGAAGAAAATACTAAGACACATGGCAAGGGAAAAAGGAGGGAAATCTGGTTCTTTTGGGAAAAAAGTGAAGGAGGAGCAGGGTGTTATCAACTAAATCAAACACTATTCAAGCATCGGTTAGACAAAACTTGAGAAATAAGCATAGGTTTTAGAGACATGGATGTCATTGGTAGCAGTGATGATTACGGTTATGTTGAAGTTGCAGAGTTTAAAACCCAATTATAGGGAGTTAAAGAACATACTTGAGGAAAAGGAGACAACAAATATGATCTTTCTTCTTCCTTTCTTCCTTCCTTCCTTCCTTCCTTCCTTCCTTCCTTTCTTTCTTTCTTTCCTCTTTCTTTTCTTGGTACAGGTTTTGCTGTGAGGAAATGCAATGGAGTGAATTTTTTGGAAAATGTGAGTCAGAAGCTTTTTGTTTGCTTATATTCTTTTTTTTAAATAAAACTTTTGACTAGGAGAAATATTGGCTTCTTATACTCTGATGGAAATATTCCAGTAAGGAGGGAAAAAAATGACAATGCAAGAAAATGTGGAAACCACTACGTGGATTGAGTTTGAATAAACAGGAATGCACCTACTGACCAAGGAACGAAACTGGTCTTTGACGACTGCAAAAACAGGCCATTTTTGCTGACAGAGGTGAGTACAGGCGGATACGATTCCTGGCAGATGTGTTGATATAGTAAAAGGAGCTTACAGAGATTTTCTTCTGATTGCTCCTGATTTTTTAGACGAAATTCATGTAACATAAAATTAACCATTTTAAAGCGAAAAATCCAATGCCATTTGGTGCATTCACAATTTTGTGTAACCACCACCTCTATCTAGTCCCAAAATATTTTCATCGTTCCAAAAGGCAACTCCAAACCCATTGAGCAGTTGCTTCTATTCCTCACTGCCCTCAGCTCCTGAAAATTAACAACCTGTGTTCTATCCCTATGGGTATATCTAGCTGGATACTTCATATAAGTGTATTTCTACAACATGTAACCATCTGTGCCTGGCTTCTTTCATTTAGGGTAATGTGTTTCAGGTTCATCCGTGTTGTAACATAAATTAGTACTTCATTCCTTTTTATGGATCAATAATATTTGTTTTTATATGTGTGCCTCAACTTATTTATCCATCCATTTATTGGTGGATGCTTCTGCCTTTTGGCTATTATTAATAATTTTGCTATGAACATGGGTGTACACATGTTTCTTTGAATACCTGTTTTCTGTCCTTCTGGGTATATACATAGGAGTAGAAATGTTGGGCCATATATGATAATTTTTTATTTAACTTTTTAAAGACCTACCTGCTTTCCACAGCAGCTGTACTACTGTGCATGTCTACCAGCAACATACAAGAGTCGCAATTTCTCCACATTTTTATCAACATTTATTATTTTCTATTTTTTTCTTATGGCCACACTGATGGGTGTGAAGTAATGTCTCATTGTAGTTTTGATTTGCATTTCCCTTATGACTAAAGACATTAAACATCTTTTGATGTGCTTGTTGGCGATTTATATATCTTCTTTGGAGAAATGCCTATCAAGTTTTTTGATCATTTTACATTGTCTTTTGGTTTCTGAGTAATAACAGTTCTTTACATATTATAAATAATATAACCTTATCAGATATATGAATAGAGAATATTTTCTCCCACTCTGTAGGTTGCTTTTTCACTTTCTGCATAATGTCCTTTGATGCACAGAAGTATTTAATTTTGAAGAAGTCCAATTTCCTTATTTTTTTCTTTTGTTGTTCATGCTTTTTGTTTCATTTCTGAGAATTCACCGCCAAATTCAAGGCTCTGCAAATTTAAACTATCTTTTCTCTTAAAAGAGTTATTGTTTTAGTTTTTTGGTTACTGATCCATTTTGAGTTGAACTTTATATATGGTGTGAGATAGTGGCCCACAAATATTTCCTCCCCATCTTTTTTTTCCTTCTTTTTAGATTCCAATACACATGTTGGTATGTTAACAGTGTCCACAGATCTCTTAAGCTTTGTTCATTTTTTTACGTTCTTTTTTTTTCTTTCTGCTCCTCAGACTGGATAATTTAAATTGATCTATCTTCAAGGTGTTGAATTCTTCTGCCTGCTCAAATACACTTATTATTATTTTTTATTTTAGTTACCATATTCCTTAGCTTGGTTCTGTTTGGTTTCATTTATAATTTCAGTCTTTTTATTGGTATTCTCGATTTATTCATACATCATTTTCCTGGTTTCTTTCAATTCCTTGCCAATAGTTTTCTTTAGTTCTTCCAGCACATTCAAAACTGTTGAATTGAAGTATTTGTGTAGTTAAGTCCAAAAATTGTGCTTCCTCAGGGACAGTTTATTTAATTTCTTCTGTGAATGGATCACACTCTTGTTCCTTTACATGTTGTTTAATTTTGTTGTTGTTGAAAACTAGATATTTTGAATATCATAATGTGGTAACTCTAGAAATCAGTATCTTGCCCCCATGGCTCCCAGGCTTGTTTTTGTTCCTTAATGTAGACTGTAGATGTTTGTTTACTGAATTTTCTGAGCTATTTTTGCAAAGCCTGTATTCTGTGTCATGTGTGTTTTCTGAAGTCTATAGTCCAATCTGTGTTCAGCTAGTATCTTAACAGATTTTCTTGAATGCCACGAGCCAAAAGATGATAGATGATAGGTGATGATAGATAGATGGATGGATAATAGGAGCCTGATTATCTACAACTCTGCTTTAACCTTCTCTTAATACTCACACTGAGCTTCGGGGCGCCTGGGTGGCTCAGTGGGTTAAGCCGCTACCTTCGGCTCAGGTCATGATCCCAGGTCCTGGGTTCAAGCCCCACATCGGGCTTTCTGCTCAGCAGGGAGCCTGCTTCCTCCTCTCTCTCTGCCTGCCTCTCTGCCTACTTGTGATTTCTCTCTGTCAAATAAATAAATAAAATCTTTAAAAAAAAAAAAAAAAAAAAAATACTCACACTGAGCTTAGATACCAGCCAAGAGTGAAAGCTCAGGGTATTCTTAGGATAGATAGATAGATAGATGGATGATAGATAGATAGATAAGTAGGTGATAGATGGATGATTGAGAGATGATAGATAGATAGATAGATAGATAGATAGATAGATAGATAGATAAATAGATAATAGGAGCCTAACTATCTGCAACTCTGCCTTAGCCTTCCTTTTCTACTTATACGGAGCCTAGAGATCTGTTGAAGGTGAAAGTTTGGGGTATTCTTAGGTCTTTTCTGTTCATGTGTCTTATCTGGGCATGTATGTGGCTTTCTAAGTTCCTCAGTATGTAACATACACAAGTACTTTGGAATACCCTAATTTTTCAAAGAATTTCTCTTCTCACCTTTCCTCCCAAGTTTTCAGGGCTCTGGTGGATGCCTCCACCACACTTTTTGTGCCTGGTTACTGGATAATTTTTGAGCACCTTACAAAATTTTCATGGAATGTCCTTTGCTCTTCTGCCATGAGTGAGTTCTGACTTAGATGAAACAAAGACAATACTGTGTCACTACTTTAGGTAGACCTATGCTAAAACAGACATGCACACTTATTTGCAAATAAGTTGTGCTCTTCTCCTTTCAGAACAAGGACCAGGGTCCCATATTGGGAACATAGACTGCCATCTTTAAGACCATCAATATCTTGGGAGGCGGTGGGGGAAAAGCATGTAAAAATGTCTCTGAGTTTTGGTACCATTTTTAAGTTGCCCTTTTCTTGATTGAGAGTATGGTTGATGTTTTGCCATTTCTCTGGAGGGATGTGTCCATGGAGCTGTCAACGCTGCCATTTCCCCAGCCATTTATCTGCTTCTTTTTTTTTTTTTTTTCAATTAGATATGAGTAATTTCTTCAGTTGAAAAAATATGTGAGATAAAGTTTTGGAGGTTTGAGGTCATGGTATCAAGCATGAAGTGGAATCTTGAAGACCAAGAGAGTCAATATAATGTAAAGCAATACAATTGTCTGAAACCATTACAACCCTGTTAGGTTCACTGTCACATGTTTAGAGTGAAACTGATTAGTATAATAGTGTATTGTTCTTAAGTCACAGATTCCATGTGTGGTGTAGACAGATAAATTTGAGTCAGGATTGGGGTTTTGATAAAAAGAGTATGATGAAGCAAATGAGAGATAAGGAATTTGATGTTGTTTCCAAGGAGGTAACTGTAATGAATGACTAATCATGGAGTTTAAGTTGGGCAAGGAAGAAAGTAAGAACATGAGAGGTCAGAAAGAAAAAGTAAAAAGGTTGAGGATCAACGAATTTAATATTCCAGTGGGGCAATAGGATTTGTGGGCTCAAGTTTCAAGAAAGAACATGGGAGACTGGAGGGTAGTTGGAAAGTGTGATATTTGCAACAAGATTATGTAGAGACTATAGTTATTCATAACACCATCACTTGTTATTTGGACAATAGGCCACTGCCTATACACACTATTTCAACTTCATCATGTATCATTCTTTCTCCCATTTGCTTACTGTGCTTCACCCACACTGGCCAAATTATTGTCTTCTTTGAATTATATTACATTCTTATCTCTGATAAGTGGGACCTTACTTTCTCCTCAATGTGGAGCACTCTGTGTCCAAATCCTTAAATAACTAGCTCAAAGAAGATCACACACAAGTTTTCTCTGACCATCCAACCTAAAGCTGTCTGTGGGAATTCACAGTACCTGGATAGATAAAATCCGACCTGTATATGCCTCCCTGGATGAGACTCATTAAAAACCAAAAGAGGAGTGCCTGGAATGCTGGGCCTCCTTTGAAGTTTCTTGGCTGAAAATGGTGAGATTCTTACTGCGGTTCAAAGTTCTCATCTAGGGAATCAATATTTAAGTTTTGAAGAACAGGCACCTGTGGTAGTCACATACTTCACGGACTCCTTGCCTCCTCGCCCTTATCACAGGCTACCCCATATATTATTATCTTGACCATTAAAGTTACACTCTCCTCCTCACTTTGTGCTTGTGCCTGATGTATTGCTAAGACCCCAATAAAAGGGGAGACAAAGCTTGGCATGAGGCCTTTAGCCATCAGAACGTCTGGTTCCCAGGCCTCTTCTTTCTCCTACCAAGGTGTCTGGAGTAATCTTTTCATTTGCTGTCTCTGGGTTTGACAGCCAAACCTGAGAGCTGTCTCCACCCAATGTGTCACATATGCACACACACACACACACACACACGTAGTTTTTTCTTCTTTTCTATGTCTTTCTGTTTTACTTTATTTGAACCACTTATAATAATCAAAGTTTATCTGGGATATTTATTTACTTCTGATTTTCTGTCTTTCTATAAATTTCTGTAAACAAAATATTAGCCTCTGGTTAGCCAAAGATCTGTCTAGTTGAGTTTTACTGTGCAAGGTAAATAGAGCACATAGAAATGAATAAAAACATGAAAGAATGCAAATTTAAAAAAAAATTACACTCTTAGCCACAGTGATGCAATATGCCTATTCATCATGTCTTTGATAATTTTCCATTTTTGTTTAAAAAATTGTTGCTAACTTAGTAGTAGTTAAATGCTATCATATTGTATTTACATTTAATATATTATTTATGTTTGCAAAATGTGAGCTACCACCAAAAATCCAGTTGCAGTCTGAATTATATGAAATGTTCTTTCATATATGCATACATACTTATTATATTTCATACACTGAGAATTTAAGCTTATTGCATGATTCTTCTACAAATATTTTGTATTACTTATAGAATTGCTCCCTTTCAGATGTGCTGTAAGTTATATAATTGAGCTAATACCTAGGATACATTTGTAGTTTTTTTTTTTTCTTTAAAACAAGTATTATGTAATAGAATCTGGATGAATTCAAAACTCTTTTTCTTATAAGAAGAAAATGTTTATTTTTAAAAATACCATTTTGCTTATTGCCTTTTGATGCATTTGTTTTAGGGGGAAAAAGTCTTACAGTTATTATTCACAAGGATAGATGAGCTTGAAAGTAGGATTTTATTGCCTACTTGAACTTAATGGATTCTAGCACATAGAATGAAATAGAGTTTACACTGTGTCATTTACATTGGCATTAAATTGGTAAGACTCTCAGAACTCTCATCTGATGGCTTTGCTTGCCAATATAAAATATGATCTTTGGATTATATCTGGCCTGTTACAGATCGTGCCTAGATGGAAAATCAACCTTTCAAACTAATAAAATCTTGTGGTCTGGACCTTAATGTCTCATGTCAAACTGATAATGAGGGATCTGGAGTACCTTCTAGAAAATCCTTAGTTTTCATTCAGACCTGGTCAATGTTGGGTCAGATTGTGTACTACTGAAAGTTATTTTACTTGTTTCTGATGCAGACTCTTATTCTGCTATAATATTAGTCAGATGATTGTATGATCATCAACTATCTTTATATGATATTAAAATGTTTCTATCAATATGGAAATTATTTTACAGTGCCACTGTGATTATCAATACCCACATATGACCACATAATGAAAAAACTTGTCCAACAAAAATTACAGAGTCAAAATCTTAGAACTACAGGAATATTTGGTGTAAGATCTCTAACATCATACCAAGTTCATGAAGTGATAGATCATTGTGAAGCAAACCAATTTGTCATCATAAACTTATTTCAAAAACTTATTGAATATATTTAAAAGGTGATCCTAACACTGTTGCTTTATATCAAACCCTCTTTTTAATTTAATTTAATTTTATTTTATTTTGTTTTTGTGCTTCATGTTATTATAGAAATAGACTCTTTCAAGAGGGAATTCTAAATGTAACTCAAGAGAGCCTTTTTCAAAGGAAAGTGTTCATGAGGTTAGGTGAAGAATGATGAAGATAGTTTTTAATGAATAAAAGATAAGCTATACAAGATATGAGACTGTGTTGAAGGAACCACAGGTTTCAAATGAATGGATTGAGAAAGGTTTAGTATATAGCACATTACGTAAAATAATCAAAATTCAATAAAGTCATGAGCATTAAGGAGTCCTTGTCAATACAAAGATAAATTCAATTTGCCTTTTTTTTTTTTTCAGAACTCAGTCTAGTAGGAGACAAAGGAATGTGACTAGACAATTAAAAGGCAATGTTATAATTCTGGTATAAGATGGCAGACTGGCCACTTGAAAGCATTTACTCTATGTCCTGAGTCCACTTTCAAATGATAGATATCAAACATGAGAGTAGCATGTTTTAAAGTATAAGTAGTTTATTCTGAGGACAATGGGAAACACCATCAGATGAAATACATCTATGCAATTTGGGAGCAGGGGGAAGAGAAGTATTATGGTTTTATAACAAACTTAAGAGACAGAATGCATATGTTACTATTATGGAAATATCAGTTATCTGATTTGCATACCTTTATACATTCATTGTTTATATTTCCAATTGCTCCAATAAATCTGCCAATAAGTAACAACTATTGTTTCAAACATCCAAACCTGATTTAGCTAGTCTTTTTTAAGTTTTCCTATAGATCTCCTTCTCATTGCCATCTTTCTCCTTCTAACACCCATATCACTGTAAATAAATTGGTAAACAACCCAAAGACTGGCAGAACAGACATGCCGTAGTTAAATGTAGAGAAGAGTCCACATGAAAGTGGGTAGGAAGGGTAGAGTTGCAGATTGGAGGAGACAAACTGACCTATGGGACTATCTGAAGGAAGAAGAGATGCTGCAGTCAAGGAATGGGGGAGGGGCAGATCCCACCATTGGCACCCAAAGCAGGGGGGACCCACACAAGAAAGAGAATCCCCATGATATTTGACTTTGAAAACTACAAGGGCTTAACTTCATGAGTCCTTACAATCAGTGGGGCTTAACACCTGAAACTTTAAAAATCAATGGGTTTGGCTCTGGCAGAGCTAGACAGTGATAGGAGATTGATTTCCCACACTTAAAGAGACAGCATAATAAATAGCTCTTCTGAGATACAGCATAGGAGCAGCAGTTTGAAAAAAATGCCTGCGTAAATGGGAAGGAGCATGTGGTAGAGGATCAGGGCTCTTTGGCAGATTACTCCAAGAACAAAAGAGCTAGCAGGTGCCATTCCTGACCCTCTTCCCCCCACCAGCCTAGATACACAGACTCCTATAGGAACCAGTACAAAAGGAACACTCTCCACTAGCTTTCTTATAGTGTACTCCAAGTCCACATTCTCCTTTGGACCTGGCCTAGGCAGGGGTTGATCCAAAGAGGCACCACAAGCATGGCTGTGTGTAAGCAGCCCCAATAAGGGGCAGCACCACCCCAATATGACTCCAGCCCTGGGGAGAGGGGAAGAAACCACACACACCAGTTTGACTGTGTCCCAACCTGTGGGCTAGAGCAGACATCTGGACTGACTGTAGGACTTGCCCACAAATGAAAGCTTCTCAGGGAACAATACAGGAAGAAACCTGCAGTTCAGCCCTACTGAAACTCTGTCAAATGCTGGCCTGACCCACCTCAAGCCCAAAGTGTCCCTAACTGGCCCACTAACAACACAGGGACCAACCCCTGCCCACAACAGGCAAACACAGCCATTCCAGATGACTGTACTAAAGGCAAACACAGCTCAGTCATAAGAGTACGGTGCATGAAACACACATAGGAAGCACCCTTGAAAAGCCAGTTTCTGGTGAACAGAGAACATTGCATTATAGGGCACCACAGGATCTCTTCTTTATAAGACCACTACTTTCAAGAGCAGGAGACATAGCTGAATTTCCTAACACATAGAAACAGACACAGAGAGTTAGACAAAATGAGGAAGCAAAGGAATATATCCCAAATGAAAGAACAACAAAATCCCAGCAAGAGAGCTAAATGAAACAGAGATAATGTGCCTGAGCATTTAAAGTAATGGTCATATAGGTACAGACTGGACTTGAGAAAAGAATGGAGGATCTCAATGACCCTCAACAGAGACAAAACAAAACAAAAAAAATGATCAGAGATGAAAAATGTAAAAACCGAAGTTAAAAATACTCTATAGAGGGAATAAATAATAGGCTAGAGGAAGCAGAAGAGTAGATCAGTGACCAGAAGGACAGAGAAATGAAAAGCAATCAAGCTGAACAGGAGAAATAAAAAGAATAATGAAAATAGATTAAGGGAACTCTGTAACACTATCAAGCATAATGACATTCACATTACAGGGATCCCAGAAAGAGAAGAGAGAAAAAAGGGGGCAGAAAATGTATTTGGAAAAAAAAAAAAATACTAGCTGAAAATGTCCCTAATCTAGGGAAGGAAACAGAAATCCAGATCCAAGAGGCAGAGATTCCCCAACATACTCAACACAAGGAGGTCCACACTGAGACACATAGTAATTAATATGACAAAAAATAGTGATAGAGAATTTTAAAAGCCAGGAAGAGAAACAAACAAACAAACAAACAAAAACAACAGTTATATACTGAGGAAACTCCATAAAACTATCAGTTAATTTTTCAGCAGAAACTTTACAGGCAAGAAGAAAGTGGCATAATGTATTCAAAGTGCTGAAAAAAAAAAGTGCAACCAAGAATACTCTGTGCAAAAGAATTAAAAAAAAAAAAAAGAAGGGGAGGAGTCAAGATGGCGGAGAAGTAGCAGGCTGAGACTACTTCAGGTAGCGGGAGATCAGCTAGATAGCTTATCTAAAGATTGCAAACACCTACAAATCCAACGGG